>NW_026780686.1:0-135000 GCF_030144855.1 Hypanus sabinus | reverse complement strand
TAGGCAGCATCTATAGGGAGAAGCGATGTCGACGTTTCGGGCCGAGACCCTTCGTCAGGACTAACCGAAGGGAAAGATAGTAAGAGATCTGAAAGCCATTGAAAGCCGAAGGTAATCCAATTTTTGCTCCAGATCGCTAATAGATCTTTAGGGAGCTGCTGCCAAATGCACTTCACGCAGATGAATTTCCCCGGGAGACACAGGGACTCTCAGCTCACCAACTTGCGGCATGAACAGCACCCCACAGCACTTTAAATGGTATAGTAAGAGAGATAGGAAACAAAAATGAAACCTTAACAGACGCTTTACACAGAGCCGACGCGTCCTCAGAGACGAATGCCCCTTTGAGACAAAGGCTAACTCTTGTACTCTCGCCAACGGCCTACTCCTATAGAATGGGAATTTGACGTGTCGGTTGATGTTTTGCGATAATTTATTAATAAACGCACGTTCAATCTTGTATTTTGTTCTTTCTTGATTATTTAAAGTCGATTTTGGGAACTGCTGGAAATAGTTCTTGCTCTGGGATAATCTAATGTTCATGTGGTTGTGTCAGCAGATTTAAGGATGCATACGGATTTGGTGATGCGCGCAGATTGATGAGAGTGTCGCCTGGTATGTGCGCAAAATGGATTTGGTGCCACACACGGATTTGGTAGTGTGTTCGGATTTGAGCAAGTACGCAGGTTGGATAGTGTGTTCAGATTTGAGCATGTGCGTAGGTTGTGTAGTGTGTGCGGATTTGTGCATGTGCAAAGGTTGTATAGTGTGTTCGGATTTGAGAGTATGCGCAGGTTGGGCAGTGTGTTCGGATTTGAGCATGAGCGCAGGTTGGATAGTGTGTTCGGATTTGATCATGGGCGCAGATTGGGTAGTGTGTTCGGATATGGTAGTGTGCGCGGGTTTGGTATTGTGTTAGGATTTCATCATGTGCGCAGGTTGGGTAGTGTGTTCGGATTTGAGCATGTGCGCAGGTTGGATAGTGTGTTCAGATTTGAGCATGTGCGTAGGTTGTGTAATGTGTTCGGATTTGTGCATGTGCAAAGGTTGTGTAGTGTGTTCGGATTTGAGAGTATGCGCAGGTTGGGCAGTGTGTTCGGATTTGAGCATGAGCGCAGGTTGGATAGTCTGTTCGGATTTGATCATGGGCGCAGATTGGGTAGTGTGTTCGGATTTGAGCATGTGTACAAATTTGGTTTGCGTTTGGATGTGAGCATGTGCGCAGGTTGGGTAGTGTGTTCGGATTTGAGCGTGTGCGCAGGTTTGGTTGTGTTCGGATTTGAGAGTGTGCGCGGGTTTGGTAGAGTGTTTAGATTTGAGCGTGTGCGCAGGATGGGTAGTGTGTTTGGATTTGAGCATGTGCGCAGGTTGGGTAGTGTGTTCGGATTTGAGCATGTGTGCAGGTTTGGTTGTGCGTTCGGATGTGAGAATGTGCGCAGGTGGGGTAGTGTGATCGGGTTTGAGAGTGTGCGCAGGTTGGGCAGTGTGTTCGGATTTGAGCGTGTGCGCAGGTTTAGGCTTGTGTCGGTACTTTTGCGTGCCCATGGATTTCTGCGTGGCGATCGATTTGTGGTTGTGTCACATCTCAAAGTAGTTTCATTTTTAAGGTCTTTAATAAACGCATTTTAAGCATTGAACTTTGTTCTTACTAATTATGTCAGGCGAATGCTGTTATTTTGTGAACTTTTAAAAAGGATTCATCTTTGAAAATCAAATGTGCATACATGGGTGCCAGCTGGATTGGTGGTGCACACGGACTGAGGGTACTCACGGATTTGGACGTGTCAGTGGTGAGGAATGTCAAGGTTGTATCATGATAAGCACTTCATTAATGAATACTGATTTAATTTTCTACTCTTCTTTTACTCTGATTTTTAATTTGGTGATTGCTACTTCGTGAATTATCTGAAATTATTCCTCCTCTCGGATAGGTTATTGTTTATCTGGAGGGTATTAGCGGGTTCAAAGTGCGCTGCGATATGGGTGCCCACACGTAGTTGTGGGTGTTGCTGGATTTGGGGTAATGACAAATATCAAGGTTGCTTCGTTTACTGATACTTTAATAATTTAACAGTGAACTTTGCTCTTGCTATTTTCAATGCGAATTAAGCCTTCTCGTGAAAGAAATAGGATTAAAATGATTCTCGCTCTGGGATAAGCAATTGTTCTGTCAGGTCCGCACTCGGTTTTCAAGGTGAACAAAGATTTGGTGATCTGTACGGCAAGTTTCAGTACTCACGGATTTGGGGATTTCCCAAGGTCGGGGCGGAGTGGGATCAGCGCCGGACTTGGGAGCGATGGCTCTCCATTTCGAATCCACCCGGCTCCCATCCGTGCTGGGTTCAGCATCGAGCTCGCAACACGGCCTCGTAAAAAACAAGAAAGCCTGCTAAAAGAAAACACCGTCATGACGGCGTCGTGATGACTGCACTCGGAGTTAAGGGCTTTCTTCTTCTTCTTCAAGGTCGTTTGAAAGCGGACACAGCTATTTTGTGAACTGTTTCTCACAGAGATGTGCTGCCTGCGGATTTGTAGCGTGACGTATATGAATTTTGTTTAATTTATAGATACTTTCAGAATCAACGTACTTTGACGTTTCAACAGTATTCATGTTACTTTATGGTGGAGGCAGACAGTTTGTGAACGGTTTCAAATGATTCTTCCTCCCGGATACGGTTCAGATCATGGTCGGGGGTGGCAGCGTGTTTGGGATCCGCACTCAACTGGGGATTGCACAGTGTTAAGGTAAAGTCGGCATATATGGGATGCACAGAGTTTTGGGGGCTGCACATGGATTTCAGCATGCGTGCAGATTTCGGCGTGCGCTCTGCCAAATGGGTACTCGCGGATTTGGCGATGTGCGCAGATATAAAGCCTGTTATCAAATATCTGGCTGTGCACAGATTTGGAGTTACCTACAGTTTTGGGGTGCGTACGGATCATTAATCTCGAAATGCCCCCATTTTGGGAATATTTTGAAATGATTCCTGCTCTGGAATTATCTATTATGGGGTGTCAGCGTGTTTGTGATGTGCACCTATTTCAGCTTTGCGCAGATTTAGTGCTGTGCCTACCAATGTAGAGATGCACGCCGATTCGGGAACGCTCTTTGATTTAGGGGTGTGTAGCCCAATAAAGGGATAGTTATAGAATTCGGAATTCTAATAGATCTATGGTGTCGGGGTCAGAGAGACAAGAGTGGTGCCAGAATGGGACCAAGTTGATCTGAGGGCGGTGTGGCAATCTGTAGATAAAATTAACGGGCTCAGCGTGGGTGCAGGAAGCAGCACAATTCAGTCGTCAGTGGACTGGCAACACCAATTCAGTCGTGAATGTAGGGGCTGTACGCGTAGAGATGAGATGATAGGCCGGCGAATGAGGGACGAGCACTGCAGCTGTATAATGGACACTTTCATGTAATTACCGTTTGGGAGGTGTGAGTGGAACAAGGTTATCGCAGGGCCCAAATGGGCAAAAATTGACCGCAGTGGATAAAACTTCTGTGGTTTCAGGTCGGGTGACGCCGCAATGTCACGAGTTCTTCACAAACATCGGACCGAGTGGAGATTTCACCACATTTTTCAACTGTTCCCTGAACTTCGTCTGTGTAATGGCGTAAAGGGCAGTGTTTGTACAACAGCTCAGGAGCTGTAGAATGACTCCCAGCTCTCGCAGCGAATCAGGTGGACGCACATATGTGGCAAAAGCAGAAAGCCGATGCCACACAGATTACACAGTGAAAGGTGCCCACAGCACGATGAAATTGCCCGAGACGATCAGTAATAAAACCAGGGATTTCCTGCCTTTCTCCATCTCCGGGTCTCTGGAACTCGGTCTGTTGCCGGTAACCCTAAGTCTCCTGCGAGCTCTGCTGATGACTAAGATATGCCTGACGGTGAGGCCGTTCGTCAGCAGTACCAGCATAAATGGTAATACAGGGGTAAGGAAGTAATAAAATAGTTCAATTGGTGTCGCGATATTCAAATAATGCCCTCTTACCCTACAAATAAATGGAACAGCTATCCACGTGTAGTACCCTGAGAGCCTAAAATACCAGTAAATATTCTTTAAAAAACCAATGGCACTCACTGTCCCGAAAACTACGGCCGCGGTTTTCTCTCTGCAATATTTTGATTTCAGCTTCTGGCAAGAAATGGCGATAAACCGATCAAAGGTGAACGTGACGGTGAACCAGACCGAGCAGTCGGTTGCAGTGTAAAGGAGAACAGAGTGGATATTACACCCCTTATTCATTGATCGGAAGAAAACGTCGAATGGCATGTACATAAGTGGAATTTTGCTCAATATCAGGTCCATGATAAGAACCAGAAGATCCGCCGCTGCCATGGCAACTAGGTAGCAAGTGGCAACTCTGGAGAGGCCGCACTTTCCCCGAGACAGGATGAATATGGTCACCGTGTTCACTGCGAAGAAAGGAATCAATCAGGGTAAACACATCAGGAAGCGTTTTCTTCAAACAAGCATATAAACTAATCCACTTTTCAGTAAGTGACAATGCCAGAACAGTACGTACCTGACAGAATAATACAATCGTAGCGACTACCATTCAATTAAAATTAAACAGTTTTGCAAATCTGTGTGCACTCAATGCCGTCTGTTGGACCGACGATCAGTGAAGAAACAGAGAGCGGAGATTTCAGATAACCATGACTGGCGATTGGTGGATTTTGTTCTTCTTGAGGCAAAAGCACTGAATGGCGCATTAAATCTGCGGCATCTCAACTGTCGTGAACTAAGTGTCCCATTAGATAAAAAGCAGCTTCCCGTCACTGCGCGTCACGCAGGGCACAGGCATTGGCAAATGGAGTAGCAACCCAAAACCCATTTATTGCACCTAACTTCCAGTGTCCTGACCTTTTGGGACTGAACATTTCCTTCAAATTATTCCGCGAGTCTCCCCGTCTCTCTTGTATGTTTGTCCTTATATTCGTGTTGTATTTGTTACAGTCTCAGTTACGCTTTACTTTCTCCGAAACAATGAAGTTGATTTGTCACCATAACAATACGTCATCATCAATATTTCAAGAAATTCCAGTGGTCTATCATCTGTTACTTGGGCTTTAAAAACCGTCAAATGCAACTGGTGTGAAAGTATACAGTAATGGTCTTCGCATTTTATAATGCTTAGGATCCCAAATAGAAAATGCAGTTTTAAGAATACAGTGGGGAGGAAGATGGCCAAATGTAGAAGAGGGAACTCGTGATGACATTCGCGGAGAGAATGTTTCCTTTGCTTCAGTGGAAACGCAGGCTGACATGAAAGCTGGAAAGTTATAAACGATTTTATTCAGTTAGTATTCCGACCGATGTTGTTTCAAACGACCAGGGAGAAATGGAGGAGGAGTGTTCACGATGAGGTTTCTTTCCTACGAGGAGACAGATAATAAGATATACTGTTGTCGTAAACCTGCTCTGGATAATCACAACTGTCAGCACGTATTTCCTTAGACAGGAGTCCTGGATTCAGTAAGTTATCCAAGCACATGCAGCAAAGATTTGCTTAATTATCAATTGGGATGCGTGCCAGCAGCATTAATTATTATTATGAGAGATACACGTCAGAAGGAAAATGTGTGGTTAACTGTTGTTTTATAAATTTTCTTTAGAAGGGACTCACCGGGAAGAGCAATGAAAGCGAGGACTGGGTAGAAAATCACTTGAATGGCGATTAAAGCATTCGTGACTCGAACATCTGCCGTTATCCCTTCATCATCTGCAAAAATATATGGAACCATCCAGAAGATATTTTTCCCATTTCCTGTTATATTCCAAGCTGTCCTTCCAGAATTCTGATCCATGACATAACTAGCTAGTCTGTCGTTACTTTCCCTCTTTGTGCAGCTCTGGATCTCTGTCCGTGGCAGGAGAGGCTGCTCCCACTGAAAGTGGGGAACTGAGAGAAAGGGACTCTTATTAATAAGAGAGAGAAAGCCTCCGGTGACGTCAACCGTATAACTTGAAAAGATGTTATTTATTTTCCATGAAATGACAGAAAGAGTTAACCCTTGGTTTACCGGGTAGCTGCTATACGTCTATTACATATACCGGAATTACCAAATTAATTAAAAAATAACTAAAAATATTTCGGTCGACTTAACTGAATATAAAGTAGAAAAATGGTCCTTAAGTAATAAACAAATGTATGTATTTACTTTTAAAATCCCGTGAAAGGAATGAGGTAAATTAGTGAAAAATCACATTTGATTCTTTCGTGATGTGTGTAAAATGCGAAATGCAAACAGCGGTTCTGAAACAGCGGCATTAGCTCAGGATATGTCAATTTTATAAGAGAGAAAGACTATCAGCTTTTCTCGAAGAAGGAGTTATCTTGGTAGCCGGGAGTAGCGACGAGGCAAGAACGTCAGACATGCGGAGGAGAGGAAGGCAGGAGGTGAGAGAGAGGAAGGCAGAATGAGAGACAAAGAATGATGGAATTAACTGTCGGCAGCAGGGTTCCGTCCGGCACAATGTAGATCATATCACTGAGTGGTCGATAAGTACTCTTCGCACGCAGTCTTTGCACTTGTGCTTTCACAAGTGGCTGATTAGTATTTCTCATGTCATCCTGATATAGTAGTAACTTAATAATATTCGACATGTGCACTCTGTCTCACTTTGCTGCAAATCCTCATGCTGTTAAATCAGAAAGAAACAAGGAAAAATGGTCCTCTTACTGTCTATACCCGTACCCGTATCCCACACAAGAGGACAGGCCGCAGTCATATAGACATTACCACTGTACGGCAGCTGATGCTTTTCCGCTGGATGTAAACAGTCGATATGTTAGAAAACGCTTCAATCCAGGGGCATCATCACCTTCTTATGAAGTGACTTTGTATTTATTGGTGATGCTCTACGTTTGTACAACTTACCCTCGATTGAAGCTCTCACAAAAACCAGCAGCCACCAGTGCTCCTAATCGTTTGTTCAGATTATTTTACTATGCCTTTTTCCCCCTTTGTGTGCCTTCTTGGAATGTTTCGTGTTTTTGAACAGTATCCACCTTCATATATTATTTGCAAAAAAAAAAAAAAATTCCTTTCCCCCTGAATAATAACATGGCTTATTTGTAAGACTTCAAAAGGCGAACGAGAACTAAGAAGCACGTCTCTTCTTGACTGTTATTAATCTCTGCTGTGGTTTGCAATGAGCTTCTCTTAAAGCTTAGAAATGTAGAAACAGCAGAGAGGACCTGTTTATTCACATTGGTCATTTGACAGAAATGTGTTCAAACCTGGAGACGGTTTCATTAACAGGTTACAATAAAACAGATTTCTTCGTCAGACAAAACATCAGGCAAGCACAGTTTTTGCACAGTTGGTGTCGAACTAAATATATTATTAGATTATTCGGTTGTCACCATTTCGTCCAGCCACTGAACATATTTTTTTATTTTCATCTGCTGATCAACTGGACAGTGATCGGATTTAGATTTGAGCGCATAAATCATAATTTTTTTTGGTGTAATTTCAACAAATTCCTTTTACGGATGTCTAACTCTGTGCAATAAACACTCCCTTTCCCCGCTCTGCTCGGAGTGCAACCACAGTCTGATGCAATGGCAATGATCAAACACAACGAGCGTTCTTCCCCAACAGCTAGTGTTTACTGATTTCCTTGTGTAAGATCAATACATCATTTGATCTTAACTTTTTGTGTGCTAGGAATCCCATTAATGATAGGAGATGAATTATTAACTACAAACATTCTGCATAATCACTCAAAGAGTTGACCTGCACGTGTATGTAACGAGAGTTGTACAATTCATCTGCTTCTACCACAGGCCACGAACGTATCAATCAGCCCTCGTATAAATGAGACAATCTTGAGTTACGTCACGCCCCCAAATGCACGGACAGTCTGCAAGACCGTGCGCAGTCACCTATTCGACGATACACCCTAAATCAGCATGCATCCCTGCTCAAACCCTCATATGCACATGTGATTATCCCAGCTAAAATATATTTAAACAGCTCACCAAATAATCGCCTCCACCTGAAAAAGTTGCAAGAACAAACAAAATGAAAAAAAATTGAAATCAGTCACACGCACAAATCTGCCGACATCCACAAATCCATATGCATCGACACACCCCTAAATCTCTGCCCAAATCCGCACACACTCCCAAATCTGTGTGCCCACAAAACATTTACACAGCGCCAAACTCAGCACATGCATAATTGATTATACCATTTCAAATCTTTCAAACAGATGAGAAAATAGCTGGATACACATGAAAATGTATAGTGAAAATAGAGTTCATCATTCAAATGCATTTATTATAAAGGTATCTATAAATGAAACATGCTTGAGATTGTCATAGCTCCAAATTAACCGACATATTCCTTCCGTTTGAAACCATTTTCACCACAACCCGCTGAAATCTGCGTTCATTGTCTGATCCACACGCACCCAGATATCATGTCCGCTGCCCCAAATCCATGTGGCCCACCCAGTACACCGGCAATGCAGAAAGTAGTGTGCATCTCCTAATACACGGACACCAGCCAATCTGTGTGCGCCCCAATATTCGCCGGCAGACGCAAATCTGAGCACATCCCCAAATTCATGTGCAACCCCATATTCGCCGAGGCACCGCCTAATCTGTGCACATCCCGATATCTGTGCACAAGCCGAAATCTGCTGGCCCGCCACTTGCACATTAGATTATCCCAGAGCAAGAACAGTGAGACAAATTGGTGTCTTCATTTTAAAGAATAGCAAGAACAAAGTTCAAACTTCAAAGTGCCTTGGGATTTAACACACCCGCAGATCGACCAACTCGCTGAAATCCGTGTGCTCCCTTAAACCCGGCGACACGCCGTAATCTGTGCGCACACCTAATCCCAATCCACCAAAATATTCTACAAGAGACACGTAAATCTGTGCACACCCCAAATCTCGGGCGTACCCTGTTTGGCATACAGACCCTTAAAGCGTTTCGCATCTCCAAATTATGATGCATATTTGTCGACAAATGCTTTAAGAAAACGCTTCCTGGTGTGTTTATCCTTATTGATTCCTTTCTCGGGGAAAGTGCGGACTCTGCAGAGTTGCAAAACACAAGGACAGATATCAAAATTCAAGTTAAAATTATTATTGGCGTATCTATAAATGAAGCAACTTTCACCTCCAAATCGTTAGACACACCAGATCAACGATAACCCCGAAATATGTTCGCACTCACAGATCCATATCATGACACCAGGCTTTGACCCAAGCCCCGAAGGGTCAGTGCTAATTCTGTGATGGATGTGTCTCATAGAAACATTGAAAACCCACAGCACAATATAGCTCTTTCGCCCACAAGTTTTTGCCTAACATGTCCCTACTCTAAGCTCCATGTACCTATCTAAAAGTTTTTAAAAGACTCTATCATATCCGCCTCCACCACTGTTGCCGGCAACTCATTCCTCACCCTCTGTGTAAAAAACGTACAACTGACAACTCCATTGTACCTATTCCCCAGCACTTAAAACCTGTGTCCTCTTGTGGCAACCATTTCAGACCTGGGGAGGGAGTGGGGAACCTCTGACTATACACACGATCAATGCCTCTCATCATCTTATACTCCTATCAGGTCACCTCTCATCCTCCGTCACTTCAAGGGGAAGTGGCCGAATTCACGCAATCTGATTTCATAAGGCATGTCCCAAATCCAGGTAAAATGCTTGTAAATCTCCTCTGCACCCCTTCAACGGTTTCCACATCCTTCCTGTAGTCTCAAACGTCGACTCTGTTCCTCCTCATATATGCTGAATACTCCGAGAGCGTGACAGAAAGCCGTGAATAGTATGCTAAAGTATATTGGTAACGGCTTTCGAAATTGAAGGCTGATGATCAGTTGTAGAGCGTAGAGTAGAAATTAAAACATATTGTGGAAAGTAGAAGGGAGCGATCTAAGTTACACCAGATATCAGGTGACAATGCTGCGCTCGCGAGGTAGACTGAGAAAGGGCACTCACCCCCAGTCAGAATGTTCAGTGAATACAAATCAGCTGGGCCCTTTCAGCGGTTGGGTCAACGGTCGACTGGACAGTTCGGAACGGTGTACAGCCGGGGAGAGGTTTCTGCAGTCATTCTAATAGAGACCAACCCCAGCCCTATAATGTACACCGATGAGAAGGCGTCATCCACTTAGCTAGCTGCTGAACATGGGGGAGTTTAGAACCAGAGTGCAAAGCAACAGAAATGAGGGCGTCCTTTTAGAACGAAGATAAGGAGCAATATCTTTAACCAGAGGATGGTCGATCTGTGGAATTCATTGCCGCAATAAGCTGTGGAGGTCAATTCTCTATGCGTACTTTAGGTAGAGATTTACGGGGAGAAGGCAGAAGATTGAGGCTGAGAGGGAAAATAGATCATGCATGATCTAAACACGGAACAGACTCGGTGGGCCAAATGACCTAATTTTGCTCCGTTAGAATTTTTCACGTGGTCTAAGTTGATTAAGTTAATGAAACAAGAGAAAAGTATAAAAAGAAAGGATGCTGTTTTGTTAGGAATATGAAGGCGTGCGTTAAGTACTAGAATGGCTGCTGTTGATGATCTAATCACGGGAAAAAATACCAAAGCCAATTACATTAAAATACACTTAATCTATTGTGTAAATGTGAAATAATATATAATAAAACAGCATATTTACAATACACTCAAATAATGAAATATTACAGACTCAACAACAAATATTGGCGAAGAAATGATAGCATTTAAGCTGCTCAAATACGAAACCTTAACCTCTGAGAGATGAAGTACAAACACAACAATGAGAAAGCCTGGGAGAGTATTGATATGCAGAAGGATTTTGTGTCGGAGTTCCATAGAGGGCAATAAGATTATAGCGATAATAGTCAGCGTTGATATTTCCCCGCAGTGGATCTGCCGAATACCAGAAGGTTACTTTACTTGTGATAGGGCGAAAGAACCGCAAGGTTAAAAACAAAACGCCGCTGGGAATTGTGTACAGACCCCGAAACAGCAGTAATAATGTGGCCTGCAAATTACAACGGGAGGTGGAAGATGCATTCTGGAAAGGCCATGTTTCAATTGTCATGGAGAACTTCAATATGCATGTAGTTTGGTGGATATCTGGTGGGTGCTTCATTACGGGATACATAGTTTCTAGAATATCTACTAGATGGCTTATCACAGCCCCTCGTGTTTGAGCTCAATGGATCGGCTTTTCTGGACTGGGTGATGCACAATGAACTAAAATTGTTCAGAGAGCTCCAGCTATCAGAATCCTTAGGAGAAAGTGATCATAACATGATCGAATTCCCCCCGAAATTTGAGAAGAAGCTCAAGACAAATGTATCAGTATATCAGTGGATTAATCGGAATTACAGAGGCTGAGTGAGTAGTTGGCCAGAACTAATTGAGAAAGAAAAATAACACTGGCAGGGATGACAGATGAACTGCAATGTCTGGAATACGTGGAAACAATCTGGAAGGCACAAGATATATACATCTCAAAGAGAAAGAAAAACAGTTCAAAGAAATGATGACACAACCATGGCTAACGCCACGGTTGAGGATCTGAATGCGCAATTTGCATCAGTCTTCACAGTGGAAGACGTCTGCAGTAAACTGGACATTCAAGAGTGTCCTGGAAGTAAAATTTGTGCAGGGAAAATTACGACTGAGAAGGTGCTCAGGAGGCTTCCTCCTCTGTGGGTGGATAAATCCCCTGACCTGATGGAAAACACCCTCGGGATCTGAAAGGAGTAGCTGGAGAGATTGCAGAAGCATTAACGATGATCTTTCAAGAATTGATGAATTCTGGCATTGTACCGGAAGACTGGAAAATTTCAAATTGCAAATGTTACTCCCCTATTTAAGAATGGTGGGAGGCAGCAGAACGGAAACTAGAAACCAGTTAGTCTGATATCGGTGTTTGGAAAGTTGTTGGAATCGATTGAAAGGGATGAGATTACCGAGTATCGAGAGGCACATAGCAAGGTAGGCTAAAGCCTGAAAGGAAAATCCTGTCTGACAAACCTGTTGCGATTTTATTGGGAAATTACAAGCAGGGTAGTCAAAGGAGATGCAGTAGAAGTGGTGTACTTGGATTTTCAGAAAGCCTTTGACAAGGTGCTATACGTGAGGCTGCTTAACAAGATAAGAGCCCATGGAATTACAGGGAAGTTGGTGAAGCCAGGGAAGCATAGGTTGGACAAGGGGGCACGACTTCAGGATTGATGAATGTCCATTTAGAATTGAGATGAGGACAAATTAGCTTAGTCAGAGGGTGGTAAATCAATGGAATTTGTTGCCACGAGCGTCTGTGGAGGCCAGGACATTGGGTGTATTTAATTCAGGAATAGGTCGGTTCTTGATTAACTAGGTCATCAAAGAGTATGTGGTGAAGAGACAGGGAAGTGAGGATGACTGGAAGATTTGATTGACTGGTGTAGCAGACTCAACAGGCCGAATGGAATACTTTCACTTATATCTTATGGCTATCTGGTCCTAATAAGGGATTTCAAAATGAAAATAAAAAGCAAAAGGGAGGGTGAACAATTGAGCAAGAGTAGTGGGAAGTTGGAGCACCGGAAAGTGATTATGAACGGAAAGATCGAGTACGAAAGTATGATAGCGAATAACATTAGTTTGGACATCAAACTCTTCTTCATATATAAGAAAAATAGCAAGACTGGACATCGGATCGCTGAACAACGATGCTGGAGATGTAGCAATGTGGGACCATCAAATACCGGAAGAACTAAATAAATCTTTTGCATCAGTCTTCGCTGTGGAAGACACTAGCAGTGTGTTGGAAATTTGAGGTGTCATGGGTATGAGGTGTGTGAAGTTACCATGACGGGAGAGAAGGTTAGTGAGTAACTCAAATATATGAAGTAGATCAGATGGACCATACGGTATACACGCCATAGTTGTGAAAGAGTTGGCTGAAGACATGGTTGAAGTATTATAAATGATCTTGCAACAACCACTCCGTCTGCAATGTTTCCGGAAGACTGGGAAATTGTAAATGTCACTTCACTCTTCTTCACAGATGAAAGGAAAATCTAAGCCATTTTGTTTGACCACAGGGGTTTGGAAGATGTCCGAGTTAATTATTACTGATGATATCTCAGTGTACTTGAAGACACATGATAAACTAGGCCGGAGTCAGCATGGCTTCATCCAGGGAAAATCTTGCCTGAGAAATCTAATGGAATTCTTTCAAGGGGGAACAAGCCAGATAAATGAGATCTTCCGAATGCTTTTGAGAAGGTGCCACAC
Source organism: Hypanus sabinus (assembly GCF_030144855.1). Lineage (NCBI taxonomy): Eukaryota > Metazoa > Chordata > Chondrichthyes > Myliobatiformes > Dasyatidae > Hypanus > Hypanus sabinus. The sequence continues at coordinate 121,734 of NW_026780686.1, read as the reverse complement.
ATGAGGCTGCTTGACAAGCTACATGGTAATACAGTGAACGTTCTAGCATGGACAAAGCAGTGGCTGATGACTGGGGGGGGGGGGCGGGTAAATAGAGCGATTTCTGACTGGTAGGCGTTGTCCAGCAGTGTTTCACAGGGGACTGTGTTGGCATCTATTCTTTTTTACATTATTTGCCATTGATTTAGTGATGGAAATGGTGGTATTGTTAGAACAATTGAAAACTCTTATGACTTCTATAGCTCTGCCGATTAACGCACACTCTGGAGTTACTCGCTTTATCCTGATTTCCGTTCTGCAAGATGGAGCAATATAGCTATTCCCCTGTCCCACAGTGTCCTTTGCAATCCGGAGTATTGATACATTGGTTTAGACCCAGCAATCTCATCTCTGCCTCTCTATCCTCAGGCAAATCCCATCAGATGTTAGAGTCCATGATTAATATTACAAATCCACTTTTATTTTAACTCCCTCTTTATTTTGTATCGTTTATTTGAAGTAAATTGACTTGATTAGTGACATCATTCATATACATGAGGTTAAAAAAAATCGATACGTCTTCGTATAAATGAGCAACTTGCAATTGTCGTAATTTCTAAGCAGAATTATGTACGCCAGTATAGACATTAGAACATAGAAATACAGTTGCGTCAGCATTAATTAAACCGCCTGATGGCCTGGTGGAAGATATCCCGTAGCTTTTGTTCGCTGCATTTAAAATGTGGTACAGTTTCCCGGATGGTAGCAGCTGGAATAGTTTGTGGTTAGCGTGACCCGGGTCCCTTATGATCCTTAGAACCCTATTTACACACCTGTCTTTGTTTACGTCCGGAATAGAGGGAATTCCATCTGTACAGATGAGCCTGGATGTTAGAGTCCTGCCATGGAGCGAAGTACAGTGTGCATAACAGGCAGTGATGCAGCCAGTCAGGATGCTCTCAATCGTGCCACTATGGAAAGACCTTAGAACTTGGAAACCTATTCCAAACTTTTTCAAACGTCTCAGGTGAAGGAGGCGCTGTTGTGCCTTTTTCACCACAGAGCTGGCGTGCACAGACGACTTGAGATCCTCGGTGATGTTTATGCCAAGGAATGTGATCCAGTTCACCCTTTCAACACCAGATCCATTAATGTCAATAGGAACGCAAATTGAGAAGCAATTCCAAAACTGGTCAAATCAATCACTGTGCCAAACATCTTCTGTTTGGACTTTCCCGAAGTTTCGTACTATCCTCCACTTCTAGTGATCCCGATGGTGAATCCTCACTCTGATCTTCAACCCATCAGCGAGCGTCTTGGCAAAGGATGGGATTATAAGTCGACACTGAGACCCGTGTTTAGGAAGGCGGTAAGGAATAATTGGTAACGTAATTAGCAATCACAGTGACGCCTCCAGCCTGGTTTACATTTGAACATTCATGTTTTATTCAATATTTGTAATCATTTATCAATTGTGTAGAACTCCGTTTGTTCCCGATTATGGTGTGTGGACCAAGCTCCATAATATACACTATTGGGCTGCTTCTCAAATTGTATGTTTGCATGAATTTTGTGTATTAGTGTTTGTAAAAGAATGTCGATTTGGAACAGTGCAAGCCGAAGGAGAGTGGTCATTCACTGAGTACATGTACAGATAATTGGCTCATTTCTGAACGCGTCCCACTTACCAGAAAACGTCCGTCCCCAATCGACATTTGTTAAGTGTTTTTGATACCGTCAAAATTGACCTTTCTCCAATGAAAATTCACAACGCACGAACGAAGCTCGTTTACATATTTACATTGAAACCATTGAGATCACGAGTTACAACGAGTTCGTTAAATCAAGCTTCTATTTCTTGCCCCGACTCATTAATTTCATAATAGTATATCAAGTATCGCACATGCTCTCGGCAACTCGTAAACGCACAAATTAAAAAAAAAAAAAATCCCGAACACATTGGACGATCTCCTACCCATATAGTCCTTTAAAAGTGTGGAATTAACAATCGACGTGCGGAATGTTAAAAACACCTACTCTAACAACCGTAATGATTTGCAATAAACAGCGATATCTCCTCAACATTGGCCGTCTAAATACTATTGACTATTGGGTGGTCAGTAAACTATCCCCATTAACGTGATCATACCTTTCCTCTTTTTCAGTTTCACTCATAAAACCACAATAGTTTAATTCTGCATTTGTCCTGACTGAAGTCAGCCGTGACATTTTCGCTGATTATTAACGTTACTTTTCCTGCTTTAGTCCATCTCGCTCTATCACTCTGAAACAAAGAAACCAGACTCTTCTGCAACCAAGTCTCATTAACGCCTAAGTTACCATGATTCCAGGTTTTGACCCTAGCCCAGAGTTCATCGACTTATTCTCCGATACTTCTGCGACTGAAGTATACGCAGTGCAGAGCACTAGTCCTACCTTCCTGCCGTTGTGTGAGATCTTATCAAAATGTCGGTACAATCTCTCCACTAACTGTTCTGGCACGCTTGTTCCCACCTCCCTACAAATGTAGTTTAAACTGAATCATGCAGCGCTAGCTAACCCTCGGCAGGATATTAGCATTTCTAGTTCACGTGCAAATCGTCTTTATCAATGGGTCTCAGGTTCCCTGGAAGATAGATCAATGATCGAAAAATCGTATGGCTTCCCTCCTGCACCAGACCATTAGCCACGTGTTAATCTGCATCATATTTCCTGTACTGGCCTGATAAGGACGCGGCACGAGTCACTGTCAGAACCCCGAAGATCCTGCCCTACACCTCAGCACCTAAATCTCTGAATTTCCATTGCAGAAATTCGTCACTGCTCCTACCGATTTCATTGGCACCGAGCTGGAGCCAACCCCTGCCGGCTCACGCTCCTACTGGAGAATGTTCAAGACTTAATCCAAATTGTCCCTGACCCTGGCACACGGGGGGCAACATACCATCCGGGAATCTGTTCTTCCCTTACCAGTCTGAGTCACAGACCATACTCAGTGCCAGAGATCCGACCTCTATGTCTTTCCCCGTCCAGGTCATCCAAACAGAAAGGGCATCCAGGTGTTGCTGACGGTGATGGCCATAAAGATAATCTGCACTGGGTCTTTAAAACCTTTTTCCTCCTGATTGTCACCCAGTTTTCTGTGCCCTGCACCCTGGCTGTCCTATCACTCTATATGTTCCGGTCCATCATGTCCGTGGCTCTGAATGAACCGGAGTTCATCCAGATTCAACTCCAGCACGCCTACCCGTCTTCCACATCTCGCGAGGAGCCTTTTACTGAGTCGGTGGCGTCCAGAGCTTGTTCCTGCCTTATTTTAATGTGTTCGGTACATTTAAAACTGGATCAGAGAACCTGAGCGAATTACGTTCTCTAAAGCGTCTCATCTCTCAGAAAGCCCGTGCTCTAACGCCCAAAACACCCTGCTTCTGTTTCCGCTCCGTCAGATTAAACATTGATCTACAAGCCCGAACAACATTCTGACTGTAATAACTCATCCATGACGGAATGATGAAGCAAACCCAAGAGACCGAACGGCCTTTCTGCACGATGTCTTATGTTCTTGTGAACCTTGTCACATTTTCGCTTTCTTCCACAATCATCAGATCATTGTCCTTGTAGTCTACTTACCAACGTCCATCTGTAATGCAGAGTTGCCCGGTTTAACTGAACAAACTGTGTTCAGTTTCTGTTGACATTGTTGCGATCAACTCCCACTCAATTTTTAGATTCAGTCGTGTCTATAAACGTTTATTTCTCTGCTTCACTAAATGTAAAATTATTGAGTCTTCCAGGCATTCTCATCTATCTCAGCAAACATCCTTCACAAATTCTTGCCGAGACGCGTCTCACGAGTGTTCGATTTGGAATTGTTTTACAGCTTCACTTTCCACAGAATTTGCCTAACCTGAGAAAATTGTAACACTCTCGCTTTCATTTCCGATTGGCAGGACGATATGCGTGATTGTGTGTATATAACTTTGCTTACAAGTCTGGCATTCATTCCGTTCTCAGCACACATCAAAATTTGTCAGGATGGCCGAGTGGTTTAAGGCGCCAGACTCAAGGAATGAAAGTCCTTCCGACAAATAGGAGTGTTCTGGTCTCCATCTGGGGTCGTGGGTTCGAATCCCACTCCTGACATAATTTGTCTTTAAGCATTCATTCGAGGCGATGTTATTTCTGCAAACAAACCCTGGGTTGTTGAGGTGGATTGGAAAAACTGTTGGAGGATAAGATTATGTTTTTGACACTGTTCATCACATTACAATAGATCACCAGACACCGAACTGTGGGTAAGTGATTTATTCAGAAACAATTTCACGGTGAAGGATCTCGACCCGAAACGCCGACTGCTTATGTCTGTCCAGAGATGCTGCCTGGTCTGCTGAGCTCCTCCTGGCATACTCAGCTGATCAATATAGTTTCTAAAGTGAAATGATTGGTCGTCGGAATATTCAATGGATGGGCATGTAGTGCACACTATCATCTTTTGATCAAAAGTCCGGTGTCGGATGGGTAACAACTGTTCTTGAACGTGGTGGTGCGAGTCCTGAGGCTCTTGTACCATCTACCCAATGGCAGCAGCGAAAAAAGAGCATGACAGGATGGTGACGACCTCTGACAGTGGATGCTGTTTTTCTATGACAGCGTTTTACGTGGATGTACCTAATGTTTGGCAGTGCTTTTCCCGTGATGGACTGGGCAGAATTCAATAAACTTTTTAAAGATTTTCCTTCAAAGGTACGGTATTTCCGTACCACGTCTCAATGCAGACAGACAATAAACTCTCTACGACACATCTATAGAAGCTCATCATGGTTTTTGATTTCATGCTGAATGTCCGCATTCTCCTAAGAAAGCAAAGGTTAAAGTCATTCCAACAATTTAAAGTTACTGACGCGCCTCGCCTCTGATCCTCTAAAGAGAGCTGGCGTAAGAACCTCTGGTTTTCGCTCCGCTGAAGACAACAATCACTCCTTGGTTTTGCCGACATAAAGTTATGGGGTGTTGGCACATCGTGTTTGTTACGATCCCCTCTTAGTTGAAATATATGCCCTCAGAGAGGATCTTTTAAAGACTTGTAAACCCTGGAATGGAGATAACTTTTCCATGCACTACCAATATCTATGCCTGAAAATCTAAGAAACGTCTGTCGGATTCCCCCTCACCTCCGATGCTCCAGAGAAAAAGAGCAAGATTGACTAAACTCTCGTTATTGCACAAACCGTCTATTTCAGGTAGCATCTTGCTGATGCTCTTCCGCACACTCTCCGAATCCTCGTCATCCTCTCTCTGGAGGATGGCCTGAACGGGGTGCAGCACAATTCCAGTGCTGTGATGCTGTGCGCTCTGATTCCGCACATGCTCGCAACCTGAGAAAATGCATCACGTCCATATTCATTTAGATTCCCAGGATATAGTGTGTGTTTGTATGTATACCCTCTCATCAAAGCAGTCATTCAGACTATTCCGAAATTCAGCTGTTTATCTGGCATGTGGAGAGAGTACTGCAGAGGGGTCAGGGTGGCCGAGTGGTCTAAGGCGCCAGACTTAAAGCGAGTAAGTCGCATTCTAGTAAACGCGAGTGTTCTGATCTCCAACTGGAGGCGTGGGTTCGAATCCCACTCACGACAAATTCTCTGTTTTTCACGTGCTGTTTTTTATAATGTAACCACTGTAATTTTACTGCAGCGATCAAAGCGTGGTCTGTTTGGGAGTATGAGAAAGACACAATTAAAATAAAGCTTTTGTTTTAGTCACAACAGAGAGCAGAAGAACGGGTTACATGGGATTCAAGCTGCAGATTTTGATGAGAAAGAGGCCTCGTTGAAGAGTGTCTCTGTCACCTTCTCAGCCGCGGCAGTTTATTGGACAGAATGACATTGGTGCCATTCAAACACATGGTTGGTCTCTATATTGAAACGACATTTTACATTGTCGTTCTTAAGTGTACATCTGCCGCAGAGCTCCGTAATATGTGTTTAACACCTTTCTGGATTTGGGCATATCGGATTGATCATTCTCGACTGGATTATATTCACTTTCCGTTGTTTAACAGGCCACTCTTCCTTGTTTTGCAATGCAGATATTTTAAGTCGTACAGCATGGAAAATAGCCTTCGGCTCAATTAGTTCAAAGTTCAAAGCTGAAAGTAAATTTTGCATCACAGAATATCTATATGCATATATCACCATTTGCAGCAATGAGATTGACATTCCTGCGGGCATCCAAGAAACACAATAACATCCATGAATGACCGCACTAACAGGACAGTCAAAACACTGAATGAGTACAACACAGCAATCTGTGCAAAGTCAAGTGAAAGAATAATGGTAATAGCGATATTAATTGTTATTTTACGCAATAATCCAGGGCGACTGTGAAGCTCACTGGAGTTTGTTTAGATTTAACCTCTCTCAGAGACAACCAGATGAATTACACATTGACAGAGGATCGAATATGCACGGTTTGAAATTATTCACGCAATGCTGAACCACTTAATACAGATAGTAAATATAATTTCAAAAGTTATAAAATTAAAATCTGGATAAAATAAGCGTATAAGAGAGTTGCAATTGAGGTAGCATAATATATAACGGAACTGCAGGATACAGTACAACTGATGGATTAATACTCTTATTTTATGTGTTAATGACTTGGATGCTGGAATTGATGATCATACGGACAGGTTTGTGGTCTAGATGAAGATAGGTGGAGGTGCAGGAAATCTGGAGGAAGTAGAAAGTCTACAAAAGGACAGAGGAAGATGAGGAGAATGGGCAAAGAAGTGGCAGACATAAAACACTGCCACAAAATGTATGGTGCTGCACTTGAGCAGAAGAAATGAAATGGAAGGCTATTCTCTCATCGCAGAGAAAATTGGAAAATCTGAGGTGCAAAAGGACTCAACGTTGTTCGTCCAGCATTCCCTGAAGGTGAACATGCAGGTTGCGAAAGTGGTGAGGAAGGCCAATGCGATGTTCGCGATCATTTCCAGAGGAATGGGGTATGGATGCAGCGATGGAATTTTCAGGTTTTAAAATTCACTGTTGAGGCCTTACCTCGAGTATTGTGAGCAGTTTGGAGCCCCTTGTCTGAGACAGGTTGTGCTGTCACTGGAGACGGTTCAGAGGTGGTTCAGAAAATTATTCCAGGGTTGAAAGCTTTGCCATGCGAGAAGCATGTGCTGGTTCTGGGTTTCTACTCTCGGGGATTCAGGAAAGTGAGTGTTTCGCTCATCAAATCACCCCTTGGACAGTCTCTATCACTCGTGTCACCCAGCTGACTACTGGACCGTCTCTCCCGGTGTCTATCACCTGTGCCTCCCGGCGGCTTAGGCGCTCCTGCTCCATGACTAAACTTAGCTTCCCTCTGTTTCATCAGCTGCGGATGAATGTTAGGAACCCCGGCTGGAACCTATCAGCGAGACCTCTCTCGGAAAGGGCTGCCCTCGGTTGCTTTAATACTGTGGCAAGTACTCTTGGAGAAATCAAACTCAGGATTGCCAGTGGAAATGCGTCTTCAAGTTCCAACACGTTATCAGTTAATCTCCTTTTCCATTCCCCGAACATTTCAGCAAATGTAGGGTTTCCGGTCGCTCTAGTTGCTCCCAGAACGTAACGTGACAGGTTTAGAAAGGATTCACCTCACTGTTCCTCCTTTCCGCTCATCATCCTATTTAGCAGGAACTTGCACCTTCTTTAAAGCAGCTCTGAACACAAGGTGAATGGACACGGTGTTCAAAAAGTTCTCTCTACTTCTCTCTTTGCTTGCTCCTTGGAACCTTCTCACAAGAATAAAAAAAAAGTTCCATCCGTTTCCATAGTCTCAGTTACTCCAACTGTTGTTTCCATAAATGCCAGCTTCAAGGAAAAGTAGCCATTGTATGTGTACTTATCAGTAATAAGCCCCGGAATTCCAAGGGCACTGACAGGCACCAATGGCAAGTACGTGGACACGGATTGTAAATGACACTAGAAGACACTAGACACAAGGATATGATAGCACAATGCAGACTATTCGGCGCTCGATTTTGAGCCAAACCATATATTCTTTCATCCATTTGACTGTGCAAGAGGATCTTAAATACCCCTAATGTTTTAGCCACCACAATCCCTGGCAAGTCATTCCAGGCACTTACAACCTGGAAAAGAAAATACCCCTCATGTCTCCCATAAACTGCTCTCCCTTAACTTAATTGTGTAGGTATGCCCTCTGGTGCTTACTATCTGTGCACTGGGAAACAGGTACTGGATGGAGCCTTATCTATACCTCTCATAATCATGTAGATCTCTAATAAAGACCCCTCTCGTCCTTCTATTCTCCAAAGAAAAAAGTCCCAGCTCTGCTAACCATGCCTCAAAACTCTTGTTTTCCCATCCAGACAATTTCCCTGTAAATCTCCTCTGCACCGTCTCCATAACTTCCACATCCTTCCTATAATGAGGTGACCAGAATGGAATACAATACCCTAAGTGTAGTCTCACCAAATTTTAGTAGATTTGCAACATGAGTTCTCTACTCTTGAACTCAATCCCCGTATTAAAGAAGCCTAGCATCCCCTAGGCCTTCTTAACTATTATATTAATCTGTGCAGCGACCGTGAGGGATGTATGGATTTGAACCCCAATGTCCCTCTGTTCATCCACACACTTAAGTAACTGACCATTAACCCTGTACTCAGCCTTCTGGTTTATCCTTCTAAAATGGATCACCGCACAGTTAATCAGATTGAACTCCATCTGCCACTACTCTGGCCAACGCTGCAATCTGTACATACCCTCTTGTAACCTTCGACAACCTACAGCGCCATCCACAACTCCTCCAATCATCGCCTCATCCGCAAACTTACAGATCCATCCACCTGCGTCTTCATCCAGGTCATTTATAAATATCATAAACAGCAGGGGTCCCAGGACTGATCCTTGCAGCACTCCACTAGTCACCGACCTCCATGCAGAATACTTTCCTTCCACAACTATCCCCTGCTTTCCTCCAGTAACCATTATTTTATCCAAACAGCAAGGATTCACTGATCCCATGCCTCATGACTTTCTGGATGAGTCTCTCGTGGGGGACCTTGTCAAATGCCTTGTTAAAATCGATGTAGACATCTACCGTCCTACCCTCATCAATTTATTTTGTTACCTCTTCAAAAAACTCAATTGGGCTCATGAGGCACTATCTTCCCTTCAGAAAGCCATGTTGACTATCCTTGAGTAGACTGTACTTCTCCAAATGCTCGTAGATCGTATCCTTAAGAATCCTTTCCAATGGTTTGCAGACCACCGACGTAAGACTCACCCGGCTACAGAAGGTCTCACCAGGTTTCTCTGTTACCTTTTTAACAAGGAAACTACATTAGCCGTTTTCCAATCCTCCGGCACCTCCCCTGCAGCCAAAGATGAATCAAAGATCATAGCTACTGCTCCACCGATCTCTTCTCTCACTTGGCACAGCATCCAGGGGTATATCTCGTCCAGACCTGGGGATTTGTGGTTTTTAAGAAAATCCAACACCTTCTTCCTTGATCTCCACATTCTCCAGCACACAGGCCTGTTCCATTTCGACCTCACCCTGATCAAGATCCTTTTCACTTATGAACTCTGAAGCAAAGTATCCATTTAGTAACTCCCCAACCGCCTGTGCCTCCAGGCACATGTTGACCTCTTTATCCTTTTGCGGCCCCATCTTCATTCTTGTCATCGTTGCTCTTCACATACGCATGGAACACCTTGGGGTTTTCCTTAATCCTAGATGCCAAGGCCTTCTTATGCCGCCTTCAAGCTCTCCTAAATCCTTTCTTAAGCTCCTTCCTCGCTAACCTATATTTCTCATGAGCCTCTCCTGCTTCCTGCTTCTTATATCTAACATATGCTTTCTTCTTTCGCTTGACGAGTTGCCTCACGTGTTTTCTCAGCCACGGTTCCCTTTTCCTACCACTTTTTCCTTGCCTCAGTGCGACAAAACTATCCTGAACCCAGCGCAAGTGTTCCCTAAACTTCCTTCACATTACTTATGTGCTTTCACCTTTGAACATCTGTTTCCAATTTACTCCTGCTGGTTCCTGCCTCATCCCTTCAGTTAGCCATTCCCCAGTTAAGCACTTTCCCATTGCATGTTTTTGTCCTTTTCCATAGCAATGCTGAAGCTAAGGGAGTTGAAGTCACTCTCAACAAAATGCTCTGCCAGCTGATCAGGTTCATTACCTAGAACTAGATCCAGTATGGCTTCTCCTCTCATCAGCCAGTCCACATACTGTATCAGGAATCCTTCTTGAACTCACCTGACAAATTCAGCCCCTTGCAGTCAGGTGGTGTCAGTCAAAATGAGGGAAGTTGAAATCACCCATAACTACAACCCTGTATTTCCTGCACCATTCTAAAACCTGGCTGCTTATCTGCTCCTCGGAGTGGGGCATATAGACTACTCCCAGCACACGTGATTGTTCTCTTCCTTTTTCTGACTGCCACCCACTCCGACTCAGTGGACACTCCCTCTGCAGCGTCCTCCCTTTTCTATAGACGTGAAACTATCCCTGACCAGTACTGCTACTTCCCCCCCCCCCACCTTTCTACCTCCCATCCTATTCCTTTTAAAACACCTCAACCTCGGTACCTCCATCAGTCAATGCTGTCCTTCCTCCAGCAAGGTTTCAGTAACGGCCAGTGTCATAACTCCACATACTGATCCATGCTCTAAGTTCATCCACTTTATTCCTAATACACTTAGCATTGAAATAGAAACATTTCAACCCCTCTGTGGCGACATTTATGTTTTATCTCCTGCCTGTCCTTCCTCACCAACTTAGAACACATAGCATCATGCCCTTGTCCTTGTACCCTAATCTCTGCACTCACATTCTGATTCCCACCCCCTGCCAAACAAGTTTAAACCCTCTCCAACAGCTCTAACAAACCTGGCCGCCAGGATATTGGTCCCTTTCCAGTTCATGTGCAGCCGGTCCACTTTGTACAGGTCAAACCTTTCCCAGAAGAGATCCCAATGTTCCAGAAATCTGAACCCATTTCCCCTGCACCAACTCTTCAGCCAACCATTCAACTGCCATGACTTCCAGTTCCTACCCTCTCTGCCGCGTGGCACAGGCAGCAATCCCGAGATTACCACCCTTGCTTTTTAACTTTTATATTAACTCTCTATATTCCTTCTTCAGGAACTCATCCCTACTCCTATCTATGTCATTGGTCCCCACTCGGACCACAGCTGACTGCTCACCCTCTTTCCTGAGAATACCGAGAACTCGATCCAAGAAATCACGGACCCGAGCACCAGGGAGGCCACACACCATCCAGGATTCAGGATCTTTCCCACAGAACCTTTTATCTGTCCCCCTGACTATCGAATCCCCAATCACTACTGCTCTCCTTATTTTCCCTCCTTCCTTTCTCAGCAAAGGGGCCAGTCACTGTGCCAGAGACACGACCAGTACAACTTGTCCCTGGTAGGTCATCTCCACGAACAATATCCAAAACAGTAAATTTATTGTTGATGGGAACGGCCACTGGGGTGCTCTGCTCTCTCTGTCTATTCCCCCTCCCCTCTCCGGACAGTCACCCAGTTAGTTACCTGTCTCCTGATTTTTAAGGGGGACTGTCTCCTTGAAACTTCCACCTATTACTGCCTCTGCCTCCCGAATGATCCGAAGCTCATCCAGCTCCAGTTTCCTAACTCGGTTTGACAAGAGCTGAAGCTGGATGCTGGTATAGTCATCAGAGGCAATTGTGTTATCCCTGACTCCTACATCCTACAATCGGAGCACTGGACTGCCCTACCTACTACCTCCATCACCAACCCCTAAGTTAATTAAATTAATTAAAGAACCTTACCCGGCCTTACCCACTGGGAGCAAGTTCGTCCTCCGCCTCTGCTCGCCAAAACCTCTCGAATCAAAGCCTCCAAGCTCCACTGCTGCTCTGGCCCCACTCATTCACTGGCCGCTCCGCTTGAGCTACCCCTCTTTTTATTTGTTTGTTGAGCTATTCAATTTACGATTACCCAATCAGACTGCTTGGTCACCTGCCCTCGATTGCCCAGTCAGCTGCTTTCTGCTGAGTCTAAACTACTCAAATCTCTTCATTATTATTGTCCAAAATAACAACAGTTCATCGTAGTAAAGGAAAAAAAAACATTGTTTTAAAGATTGAAAAATGTGGTGACACAAAAAAAGATAAGAAAAGAAAAATACTAAAGCAAAGAAAAGTGAGGAAAAAACATATTAAGCGTTCAACCCCGGAGCCATGCGCCATGCAAAAAGCTTCTAAAGATAACCAGCAAACGGTCAGCAAGAAAAAAAAAATCCAATCAGATCATGTAGAAAATTATCAATTAACTTCAATGGTAATAATGAGCAAATGAACCCCTTCTTTTCTCAAAATCAAACACAGGTTCAAAGGCTCGACTTCTAATTTTCTCCAAACTAAGACGTAGCATCACTTGAGAGAAACATTGTAACAGAGTAGGAGCCGACATACCTTTCCACTTCAACAGAATGGCTCTCCTAACTATCATTGTAACAAAGGCAATAACATGTTTGTCAGACAAAGAAATAGCTTGGATATTTTAAAGAATTATTCCAAAAAGTACAGTTAATTTGTTAGGTTGTAAATTAATTTTAAGTGTTTTAGAAATTGTAGAAAAAAACTGACTTCCAGAACCGTTTCAGTGTAGAACAAGACCAAAACATCTGTGTCAGTCCAGCTGGCTCACTTTTACATCTATCACAATAACTGTCAAAATTAGGAAATATTTTAGACAATCTCTCCTTCGTCAAATAGTAATGATGTACAACTTTAAACTGAATCACTGCATGACTAGCACAAATCAAAGAAGAGTTAACCAGAATCTGTGTCCAGTCCTCCATCATTAAAGACAAATTACGTTCCAATCTTGTTTAATCTTAAATAAAGGACACTTATCCCATTGTAATAGTAAATTACGAATTCTTCCAATGGAACCCTTCATCAATGGGTTCATACTCTTAATAGTACCTAACAAGCCGGCATTCAAAATGTAAGGAAAATTAGTTAAATGTTTTTGTAAGAACTGTCTAACTTTAAGGTATTGTAAAAAGTATGAGTACGAATGAGAATATTTATCAACTAATTGTTCAAAAGACATCAGTCTATCTTCTTTAAATAGATTCAAAAAAGAATTAATGCCTTCATTTTTCCAAAGTAAAAAAATTGGATCACTCAAAGAATGCTTAAAAAAATTCAATAAATTAAACTAGAAAGTTTAATTTTTTTAAGATTAAATAATTACGGAATTGTATTAGCTAATTGTATAGGTAAAGCAGCTCCCAATAAAGAGGTAAAAAAAACTGTTTCACATCTTTCAATTCTAAATCTACCCAAACTGGCCATTCGTTCTTGTCAACCCCGTGTAACTAAAAGGACATATATTGCACATTAACAGCCCAGGGAATACATTCTTAAGTTAGGCGAAGTAAGACCTCCATCCTTTTCAATTTTTGTAAGTGACGTTTACTAATTCTTGGTCTTTTATCATTCCAAATAAAAGATGAGATAATAGAATCAATCAGATCAAAAAAAAAAAAAAAAAACAGGGATATTCTGAAATACATATAAAAATTTTGGTAAAATCATCATTTTGACTATATGGATGTGACCAACAAGTGAAGATGTAAGTGGGTTCCATCCACTAAATAAATACTTCATAGAATCTACTCAGGGAACAAAATTAGCTTTGTAAAGATCCTTTTTTTTAAACAGATTATAACGCATAAATATCTAAAAGAATAGTCTATTCATTAAGTCTGACATTAAGTCCGGAGACAATTGAGCTTCCTTTGCAGCCAAAAGAAGCCTCGTTTTACGCATCAGCAGGGCACAGCCGGATTAGGGGCAAAAACTAAATCATGACCACATTTTCGATAACGGTATGTACTGTGGCTTTAGGGACATTATTGTCTACGAGAAACTCTAGCGTCTGTGCCAAACAGTTAGTTTTCCTACCTCCATTGACCCGCACCTGGGCCATAAGCCTCCATATCTTTGATGGTCATCACTCCTCCTAGCTTCCCTTGAATTTTGTAATTCAACTTGCATTCATCTCTTCCTGTGGCAGTCAATCCACACTCTCATAACTCTTTCTGTGAAAGGGTTCCCCTGAAATATTCCACCTTTCACCCTAAACCTATATACTCTGATTCAGTGAAAAATGCCTATTTGCATTAACAATTTTATTTGCATTGAATTGAATTAAATGATCTTTATTGTCATTATACATAGGTACAATGAAATTCTGTTTGGCTTCCTCTCAGGCAATCAAACAAAGCGGTAGATGTGCTTTTCTGATTTTTTCTTCATCTCATCTCAGTTAAGAGAGGCGGGACTGCGCAGGCGTGTGACGTCGGGCAGTGAACCGAGGAAGATATAAAAAGCATTATACAGCGGGCAGCTTCGTTTGCGGTCAGTGGTGTGAGCCGGGAGTAAAGTGAAGGCTTAAGGGCTTTGGTTCAACGGGCTTAGGCGGAAACGGGCGAGGCAAGGTTGGTTCAGGGTTCAATTTTTCCTGTTATTTGAGGAAAGGGGGAAGTATGAGTGTGAGGGCAACTTGTTGTTCTCGCTGTCGGATGTGGGAGGTGCTGGAGTCTCCTAGCCTCCCGGACGTCCACATCTACGCCAGGTGCGCCGATCTGCAGCTCCTAAGAGATCGTGTTATGTAACTGGAGCTGCAGCTCGATGACATTCCTCTAGTCAGGGAGAGTGAGGTGTTCTTTCTTCCTTTTCAAATATAATAATAATAATAATAATAATAATAATAATAATAATAATAATAATAATAATAATAATAATAATAATAATAATAATAATAATAATAATAATAATAATAATAATAATAATAATAATAATAATAATAATAATAATAATAATAATAATAATAATAATAATAATAATAATAATAATAATAATAATAATAATAATAATAATAATAATAATAATAATAATAATAATAATAATAATAATAATAATAATAGCAATTATTAGTAGTAGTATTAGTATTATTATTATCATCGTCATCATCATCATCATCATCATTACTATTATTCAAAAATAGCGCAAGTACATCGATGTAACAACAACTACATAAAAGACGAAATTACTTAAAGATTGAATTTTTTTCTCAATATAAAAACCCTACTAATCAAGAAAAGTGAGAAAAAAAGAATCCATTGTGGGCACAACCCCGGAGCCATGCGTCATAGACGAAGCTTCTAAAAATAAACATCAAACCGCCAAAAAGAAAAAAAAAGATATATCCAAAAAAAGAAGAATTACATTTAGATAGTGGAGGAAATCTATCAGTTAACTGAAATGATAATAACGAGCAAATGAGCCCCATCTCTTCTCAAAATAAATAAAGGTTAAAAGGTTCCACTTCTAATTTTCTCCAAGCTAAGAGAAGTGATGACTTGTGAGAGCCATTGTGACAAGATACGAGCAGATATATCCTTCTTTTTTTCAAAAAGGTGGCCCTCCTAGCTATCAATGTAACAAATGCAATAACATGTTGTTCAGACACAGAAATTCCATGGATATTTTGAGGAATTATTCCAAAAAGCACATTCAGTTTATTAGGTTGTAAATTGATTCTGAGTGTTTTAGAAATTGTCGGAAAATCTGACTTCCTTAATATAGAACATGACCAGAACATCTGTGTCAGTGTAGCTATTTCAGTTTTAAATCTATCACAATACCTGTCAACATTGGGGAGTATTTTCGAAAGTCTCTCCTTCGTCAAATGGTACCAATGTACGATTTTAAATTGAATCGGTGAATGACTAGCCCAGAACGAAGAACAGTTAACCAGCTTTAGAATCCGTGTCCAATCCTACCATATAAAAGTCAAATAGATTTCCTTCTCCCAATCCTGTTTAATCTTAAGTAACGGATGCTTGTCCCGTTGTGATAATAAATTATAAATTCCTCTAATAGAACTTTCAAAGGGAGGGTTCATAATCATAATAGTATCTAACAGGTCAGCCTGCAATATGTAAGGAAAATTACTTAAATAGTTTTGTAAAAAGATTCTAACTTGATGATATTGTAAAAAGTGTGAATATAAGAGAGAATACTTATCGACTAATTGTTCAAAAGACAACAATCGGCCTTCTTTAAATAAATCCAAAGAAGAATCAATACCTTATTTTTTTCTAAAGTTAAAACAATTTGGATCACTCCAAGAAGGTTTAAAAAAGTAATTACGGTGAATTATACAACAAAGTTTAAAATTTTCAGGTTAAAAAAATTGCGAAACTGGATCCAAATTTGTAAAGGGTGCTTAACCACAGGATATAGTTTATGTTAGCAAATTTAGCTAATTGTATAGGTGGCGCAACTCCTAATAACGAAGTTAAATAAAACTGTTTCACAGCTCTCAGTTCCAGGTCGATCCAAATTGGCCGATCATTCCTGTCACCCCAGTATAACCAAAAGGACATACACCGCAAATAAACAGCCCAATAATACATTCATAGATTAGGCAAAGCGACACATCCGTCCTTTTCTCAACTTTTGCAAATGATATTTACCAAATCTTGGTCTTTTATTATCCCACATAAAAGATAAAATAATAGAATCAATCTGATGAAAAAAAAATTCTTAGTCAAAAGAACAGAAATATTCTGAAATAGATACAAAAATGGTAAAATCATCATTTAACTACATGAATACGACCAACAAGTGAAAATGTAAGTTGACTCCATCTACTAAAGGAGTACTTCATAGAGTCCACTAAAGGAGGAAAATTGGCTTTATAAAATCCTTACATATTTAGTCATTATAACACCTAGATATCTGAAAGAAGCTGTAACGTTATAAATAATATTATCATATATAGAGAAGATTCATTTAAAGGATCTAACTCACTTTTACTAAAATTTATTTTGAATCCTGAAAAGTCTCCAAATTTGTCAAATAATTTTAGCAAAGCAGGAATAGATTCTGCAGGCTTAGATATATACACCAATAAATCAGCAGCATAAAGAGAGATCTTGTGCATGGACTCATTCACAAAAATCCCATGAATATTTTCGGCTTCAGGAAGAGCAATAGCAAGGGTTTCTAATAATAAGTTAAGTAACAAAGAACTTAATGGACAATCTTGTCTTGTCCCCATGATAGCTGTAAAAAGACCTACAGTTATTAGTGAGAACAGTTGTAATAGGAGCTTTATACACCTTAATCCAATTATTAAAATTAATACCAAAACAACATTTTTTCAAAGTATTAAATAAATATATCCAATCGACTCGATCAAATGTTTTTTCAGCATCCAAAGATATAACACATTGTCGAATTTTAGAGGAAGGCGAATATATAATGTTAAATAATCTCCGAATATTTGAGAAAGAATAAGGACCATAAATAAGCCTGTTTGATCTTTATAAATGATTTTACCCAAAATATTCACCAACTGATTGGCCATTCTCTTTGGTAGAATCATAGCATCAACATTCAATAATGTAATAGATCTCTAAGAGGAGCAATCAGTAGGATATTTATCCTTTTTGAGAATTAAAGAAATAGAATTTCATAAATGGTAGAGGGTAAGTCAGTATTCACAAAAGATTCTTTAAACATTTTCAACAAATATAGGGAAAGCAATTTTGCAATTTTTTAAATAAAATTCTACAGGATAGACATCATGTTCCGGGGCCCTACCAGATTACATTGATAAAATAGCTTTCAGATTCGGATTCAGTAATTTGAGCATCAATAGTTTTTTGATCCTCGTGCAGAAATTTTAGGAAAAACAATCTTTCATAAAGAAAAAGCATTCATTTCTGAAGAGTCTAGTGGACATTGAGGTTTATAAAGTTCAGTATAACAATTTTGAAAAACCTTATTAATTTCATAATACCGAGCCAGGGTACCATCTTTTCTGAATTTTCAAAATTTGTCTCTTGGCTCCAGCTGATTTTAATTGATATGCAAGTAGTTTATTATTTTTATCTCCAAACATATAAAATTGGCGCTTTAACTTAAGTGGATGACCTTCTATTAGATGAGTTAATAATAGGTTATATTTTGATTGAAGTTCCACCTTTTTTAAAAATAAGTCAATATTAGGAGAGGTCGCATGTATATTTTCTAAATCTTTGTTTTGTTTTGAAATTTTATCTAATTATGCTTTAGTCTGTTTTTTTGAAAGTTCATCTGAATAAGAAATAATCTGCCCACATAAAAATGCTTTGAATATATACCTTATAATTAATTCAGACATGCCTCCTATATCATTTTAAAAAAATCTTTTATCTGGCTTCGATAAAGCTGATGAAGTCAGAGTTTGGCAATAAGTTTGGTCGACGGTCAAAAATGGCATCGTCAAGTTCAAAGGACAAGCTCAAAGGCACATGATCAGATATAGCAATAGCGTCATGTTCACAGTTTTTAACATTAGGTAAAAGGCTGGTATCAATTACAATATAATCAATCCTCGGATATTTTTTATAGACTTGAAAATAAGAATATTCTCTATTATCAGTGTGTAAATGACTCCATAATTCGATCAACCCCAAATTGGTCAAAAAGGAGTTAATAATTGACACAGAACGATTCGGAAGTCGTTGATTAGTTGAACGTTTATCAATCATTGGTTTTAAGCAACAGTTAAAATCCCCACCCATTATCAACATATTTAAATCTGGCAGTAAAGCAAATTTTTTTAAAAGAAGAATCATTTAAATTGGGACCATACAAAAGAACCAAAACAACCTTTCTATTACAAATGCCTCCTTTACCAATTTAAAATCTACCATTAGAATCTGATTCAATATCCTCTACAATAAATATATTAAACTTAATAAAGAGAGACACGCCCCCAGTTTTGCTCTGAGAAGTAGAATGGACTGAGCTGGAGAATAAATGCGTGGTTGAGGCATTGGAGCAGGAGGCAGGTATTCAAGTTTCTGGATCATTGTGACCTCTTTTGGGGCAGGTGTGACCTGCACAAAAAGGACGGGTTACACTTGATTCATCGGGGGAGCAATATCCTGGCGGGGAGATTTCCTAAGTCTACTGGGGTGACTTTAATCTAGAATTGTTGGGGGTGGGAATCAAATTGAAGAGACTAGGGAAGAAGAGGTTAATTCACAAATAGAGAAAGCTAGTAGATAGTTTGTGAGGGGGGATAAGCAAGTGATAGAGAAGAGGGGCGCTCAGCCAGAAGAAGTAAGGGAGAAGGAAGGAAAAGCTAATAGTTGTTTCCACCGTTAAGGATAAACAGAGAAGAAGAGGTGGAGAGTTTCTTAAATGCATCTATTTTAAAGCTAGGAGCATTGTAAGAAAGGTGGGTGAGCTTAGAGAATGGATTGATACCAGGAAATATGATGTTGTAGCTGTTCGTGAAACATGGTTGCAGGAGGGTTGTGATTGGCAACTAAATCTTCCTGGATGCGTTGCTTCAGGTGTGAAAGAATCGGAGTGGCATGAGGGGGAGGTGTTGCATTGCTTGTCAGAGAAAACATTACAGCTGTGCTTTGACAGGTTAGATTAGAAGGCTCGTTTAGGAAGACTATCTGGGTGGAATTGAGGAATGGGAAAGGTGCCGTAACACATAAAAGGGTGTATTATAGACCACCTAATGAGGAGCGAGAATTGGAGGAGCAAATTTGTAAGCAGATAGCAGATATTTGTAGGAAGCACAGAGTTGAGATTGTGCGAGATTTTAATTTTTAACACATAGACTGGGAAGTCCATTCTCTAAAAGGACTGGTTGGTTTGGAGTTTCTACGTTTGTAAACTGTGTGCAGAATAGTTTGTTGCAGCAATACATCAAGGTACCAACCAGAGAAGGAGCAGTGACGGTTCTCCTGTTAGTGAATGTGATAGTAAACACAAAGTACACTGCCGATGGTGTGGTCAAATAAACACGTATAAACAAGCTGGATGAACACAGCGGGTCGGCAGCATTCGTTGAAATGAGCAGTGAGCGTTTCGGGCTGAGACCCTTCAATAGACAATAGACAATAGGTGCAGAAGTAGACCATTCGGCCCTTCGAGTCTGCACTGCCATTCTGTGATCATGGCTGATCATTCACTATCAATACCCAGTCACTGCCTTGTCCCCATATCCCTTGATACCCCTATCGATCAGATATCTATCGCTCCTTCTTGAAAGCATCCAGAGAATTGGCCTCCACCGTCTTCCGAGGTAGTGCATTCCACACCTGCACAACTCTCTGGGAGAAGAAGCGCTTCCTCAACTGACCTCTAAATAACTGTAAATAACTGACCTCTTATTCTCAATCCATGCACTTTGGTACTGGACTCTCCCAACATCTGGAACATATTTCCTGCCTCAATCCTATCAAATCATTTAATTATCTTAAACGTTTCAATCAGATCCCCTCTCAATCTCCCCAATTCCAGCGTGTACAAGCCCAATCTCTCCAATCTCTCTGCGTAAGACAGCCCTGCCATCCCAGGAATCAACCTAGTGAATCTACGCTGCACTTCCTCAACTGCCAGAATTTCCTTCCTTAAACCTGGAGACCAAAACTGTACACAATATTCCAGGTGTGGTCTCACCAGGGCCCTGTACAAATGCAAAAGGACATCCTTGCTCATGTATTCAATTCCCCTTGTAACAAAGGCCAACATTCAATTTGCCCTCTTCACTGCCTGTTGCACTTGCTCATTCACCTTCATTGACTGGTGAACTAGGACTCTTTGCATTTCTCCCTTCCCTAACTCTACACCGTTCAGACAATACTCTGCCCTCTTGTTCCTGCTTCCAAAGTGGATAACTTCACATTTATTCACATTGAATGAGATCTGCCAAGTATCTGCCCACTCACCTAGCCTATCCAAGTCTCCCTGTATTCTCCCAACGTCCTCTTCGCATGTCACACTGCCACCCAGTTTAGTATCGTCAGCAAACTTGCTGATATAGTTTTCAATGCCCTCATCTAAATCATTGACATAAATCGAAAGAGCTGTGGTCCCAATACAGAGCCCTGTGGCACCCCACTAGTCACCTCCAGCCAGTCCGAGAAACACCCATTCACTGCCACCCTTTGCTTTCTATCTGCCAACCAGTTTTCTATCCATGTTGAAACCCTGCCCCCAATGCCATGAGCTCTGATTTTACTCACCGATCTCCTATGCGGCACCTTATTGCATGCCTTCTGAAAATCTAGGTATACAACATCCACTGGCTTACCCTCTTCTAACATCCTTGTTACACCCTCAAAAAATTCCAACAGATTAGTCAAGCATGATTTGCCCTTGGTAAATCCATGCTGGCTTGGCCTAATTCTATTTCTGCCATCTAGATGTGCCACTATTTCGTCCTTAATAATGGACTCAAGCATCTTCCCCACGACTGACGTTAGGCTAACAGGGCGGTAGTTCTCCGTTTTCTCCTTCCCTCCCTTCTTGAAAAGTGGGATAACATTAGCCACTCTCCAACCTTCAGGAACTGATCCTGAATCTAAGCAACATTGGAAAATGATTACCAATGCATCCGCAATTTCCGGAGCCACCTCTTTTAGAACCCTCGGATGCAGACCATCTGGACCCGGGGATTTATTAGCCTTCAGTCCTACCAGTCTACTCATCACAGTTTCTTTCCTAATGTCAATCTGTCTCAATTCCTCTGATATCTTATGACCCTGGCCCATCCATACATCTGGGAGATTGCTTGTGTCCTCCCTGGTGAAGACAGATCTAAAGTATGCATTAAATTCTGATGCCATTTCCCTGTTTCCCATAACAATTTCTCCCAATTCATTCTTCAAGGGGCCAACAATGTTCTTAACTATCTTCCTTCTCTTCACATAGCTAAAAAAGCTTTTGCTATCCCCTTTTATATTCCTGGCTGGACTGAGCTCATACCTGTTTTTTTCTCTCCGTATTGCTTTTTTTAGTTAAGATCTGCTGCTCCTTAAAACTTTCCCAATCATCTGTATTCCCACTCATCTTAGCCCTGTCATACTTCTTTTTCTTTAATGCTATACAATCTCTGACTTCCTTTGTCAACCACTGTGGCCCCTTCCCCATCTTTGAATGTATCCTTCTCAATGGAATGAACTGCTTTTGCATCTTTTGTATTATGCCCAAGAATATCTGCCACTGCTGATCCACTGTCTTTCCTGCCAGGGCATCCGCCCATTTAACTTTGGCCAGCTCTTCCCTCATGGCTCCGTAGTCTCCTTTATTTAATTGCAACACTGACACCTCTGATCTGCCCTTATCCCTCTCAAATTGTAGATAAAAACTTATCATGTTATGGAATCTACTTCCTAATGGCGCCTTTACTTCAAGATCACTTATCAATCCCTGTTCATTACACATCACCAAGTCGAAAATAGACTCGTTCCTGGTTGGCTCAAGCACAAGCTGTTCCAAAAAAACATCCCTTAGACACTCCACAAACTCCCTATCCTGGGGTCCAGCACCTACCTGATTCTCCCAGTTCACCTGCATGTTGAAATCTCCCATAACGACTACATTAACTTTAGCACATGCCAATGTTAACTCCCTAATCAACTTGTACCCAATATCCACGCTACTGTTTGGGGGCCTGTACACAACACCCATTAGGGTCTTTTTACCCTTACCTTTCGTCAGCACAATGCACACAGACTCCACTTTCCCTGCTCCTAAGTCACCCCTTGCTAAGGATTGAATCTCATTCTTCACCAACAGGGCCACCCCTCTTCCCATATTTCTGTCTCTACGATAGCATGTATACCCTGGTACACTCAATTCCCAGGCCTGATCCCCTTGCAGCCATGTCTCCGTTATCCCAACAATATCGTAGTTCCAAGTATAGAATTCATTGCCCATTCCTCCTATCTTTGCTTAAAACACTGTCTACTGTACCTAACCCAGCTCCTTGAACTTCCATCGGGCTAATTGCACCCTGAATTTTGATGACCTTCTCAAAATCACCCAAACCTTCTACACTTTTAACCCCATGCTCCTTCTGACCAACCCTCTGGATCTGGATCCCTGCCCCCTGCACATCTAGTTTAAACCCCACCGAGCAGCACTGGCAAACACTCCTGCAAGTATGTTAGTACCCCTCCGGTTCAGATGTAGACCGTCCCTTCGAAACAGATCCCAATGTCCCTGGAACAAAGACCAATTATCCAAAAACCTGAACCCTTCCTGCCTGCACCATGCTCTCAGCCTCGTATTAATGTGCATAATCATTCTATTCTTCGCCTCACTCGCACGTGGCACAGGTAGCAATCCCGAGATTGTCACCCTGGAGGTCCTGCCTTTCAGCTTCACTCCTAACTCCCTGAACTCTCTAAGCAGGACCCCCTCACTCACCTTACCTACATCGTTGGTCCCTACATGGACCACTACATCTGGGTTCATGCCCTCGTTCGCAGGAATAGCCTGCACCCGATCTGAGATGTCCCGGACCCTGGCACCAGGGAGGTAACATACCATCCGAGACTCCCGATCTGCCCCACAAAATCTCCTATCTGCCCCCCTAACTATAGAATCCCCTAAAACTATCGCTCTCTTCTCTTCCCTCCTCCCCTTTCTAGTTGAGGGTGCAGCCTCTGTGTCAGAGGCAGGGCCACTGCAACTCATTCCTGGTAGGTCATTCCCATCAACGGTATACTTATTGTTAATGGGAATGGACGCAGGGGTGCTATGCTCTCTCTGCCTGCTCCCCCTGCCTCTCTGGACCGTCACTCGTCTGCCTAAATCTTGTTTTTTTTTGGTGTGACTACCTCCTGATAACTCCTATCTATCTCTGCCTCTGCCTTCCGAATGATCTGTAGTTCATCCAGCTCCAGCTCCAACTCCCTAACTCGGGCTGATAGGAGCTGCAGCTGGACGCACCTCTTGCAGGTGTGGTCATCAGGGACAACTGTGTTGACCCTGACTTCCAAAATACTGCATACGGAGCACACCACTGTTCTGACTGTCTCCCCCATACCTGAACTGAATTAATAGAATAAGTCTAAAAAGCACCTAGCGACTTTACCTTCTTCCCCTCAGCGAGCAATCACACAAGCTTGCCGAAGCCCACTTAGCCAAAGCCCAGGACTCTGCTTCCACGGACTCCGCTGCCCGCTCTGACAAGAAGTCCTGCCTTTTAAAGTGCGCGCTTGACGCTGACGTCACTCGCGCCTGCGCAGTTCCCCCTCCTCCACAGGTATTGACCAGGTAGGCTTAAATCCTACCTACACGGTCGAAATCTCTGAGCTCCCAGATGAATCACAAACTGTAACTTGCTCCCGATTCAAATGACCACTCTGACAAGAAGTCCTGCCTTTTAAAGTGCGCGCTCCACGCTGACGTCACTCGCGCCTGCGCTGTTCCCCCTCCTCCACAGGTATTGACCAGGTAGGCTTAAATCCTACCTACACGGTCGAATTCTCTGAGCTCCCAGCTGAATCACAAGCTGTAACTTGCTCCCGATTCAAATGACCACTCTGACAAGAAGTCCTGCCTTTTAAAGTGCGCGCTGGACGCTGACGTCACTCGCGCCTGCCTCACATCGTCAGGGCTGAACAATGCGGGCCGAAACATTGACTACTCGTTTCAACGGATGTTGCCCGACCTGCTGAGTTCACCCTGCCTGTTAATACAGAGGGAATGAGATAGGTCACGTGACGGACGTATGCGTTGGGAAGCACTTCGGGTTCAATTATCACAACGCCATTATTTTCAACATAATTATGGAGAAGGATAGGACTGGACCCAGGGTAGAGATTTTTGATTAGAGAAAGTGTTACTTTGAGGAGATGCAGAAGGATTTAGAAGGAGTGGATTGCGACAATTTGTTTTATGGGAAGGATGTCATAGAGAATTGGACGTCGTTTAAAGGTGACATTTTGAGGGTACAGTTTCTTTATGTTCCTGTTAGGTTGAAAGGAAAGGTTAAAACTTTGGAAGAGCCATGGTTTTCAAGGGATATTGGAAACCTGGTTCGGAAAATGAGAATGATCTACAATAAATACAGGCACCATGGAGTAAATGAGGTGCTCGAGGAATATAAAGAAAGTAAAAAGAATATTAAGAAAGACATTAGAAAAGCTGAAAGAAGATATGAGGTTGCTTTGGCAAGTAAGGTGAAAATAAATCCAAAGGGTTTCTACAATTATATTAATAGCAAAAGGATAGTGAGGGATAAAGTGGTCCCTTACAGAATCAGAGTGAACAGCTATGTGTGGAGCAAAAAGAGATGGTGGTGATTTTGAACAATTTATTTTCTTTGGTATTCATTATGTAGAAGGATATTGAATTGTGTACGATGAGAGAAACAAGTATGTTAGTTATGGAAACTATGATGATTAAAGAAGAGGAGGTACTGGAGCTTTTAAAGAATATAAAAGTGGATGAGCACTGACAGGATATTCTCTAGGACCTTGAGGGAAGTCAGTATAGAAATAGCAGGGGCTTTGAAAGAATTATTTCAAATGTCGTTAGAAACAGGGATGGTGCCGGAGGATTGGTGTATGGCTCATGTGGTTCCATTTATTTATCAAGGGTTCTAAGAGTAAACCTAGCAATTATCGGCCTGTAAGTTTGACGTCAGTGGTGAGTAACTTATTGGAAAGTACTCTTAGAGATGGAATATATAATGATCTGGATAGACAGGGTCTAATTAGGAGCGGTCATCATGGTTTGTGCATGGAAGGTCATGTTTGACAAACATAACTGGATTTTTAAAAAGGTTACTGGGAAGGTTGACGAGGGTAAAGCAGTGGATGTTGTCCATATGGACTTCAGTTAGGCCCTTAACAAGGCTCCACACGGTAGGTTAGTTAGGAAAGTTCAGTAGTTACGTATTAATAGTTAAGTAGTGAAATGGATTCAACAGTGGCTAGATGGGACATGCCAGAGAGTAGTGGTGGATTATTGTTTGTCAGGTTGGAGGCCAGAGAATGGTAGTGTTCCTCAGGGATCTGTGCTGGGTCCAATCATGTTTGTTTTATAGATTAATGGTTTGGATTATGGGGTGTTAAATTGGATCAGATAGGTGCCGTTGTGAATAAAGATGTAGATTTTCAAAGCTTGCAGAGAAAGTTAAGCCAGTTAGAACAGTGGGCTGAAAAGTGACAGATGGAGTTTAATACTGATACGTGTGAGGTGCTACATTTGATAGGAATAATCAAAATAGGACATACATGGTAACTGGTGAGGAATTGAGGAATGCAATAGAACAGAGTGATCCTGGATTAACAGTGCATAGTTCCCTGAAGGTGGAACCTCATGTGGATAGGGTGGTGAAGAAATATTTTGTTACGCTGGCCTTTGTCAATCAGATCATTGAGTATAGAAATTGGGATGTAATGTCAATTTTGTACAAGGCATTGGTGAGGCCAAATTTGGAGTATTATGTCCAGTTCTAGTCACCGAATTATAGGAAATATGTCAACCAAATAGAGATGGTACAGAGAGGATTTACTAGAATGTTACCTGGGTTTCAGCCCCTATGTTACAGAGAAAGATTGTGCAGGTTAGGTCTTTATTCTTTGGAGCATAGAAAGTTGAGGGGGAACTTGATAGAGGTATTTAAAATTAGGAGGGAGATAGATAGAATTGACGTGGATAGGCTTTTTTTTCCATTGAGTGTAGGAGAGATTTAAAAAAAAAAAAGAGGACATGATTTGAGAGTTAAGGGTCAAAACTTTAGGGCTAACACGGGAAGGAACTTCATAACTCTGAGAGAGGTAGCTGTGTGGAACGAGCTTCCAGTAGTAGTGGTTGACCATGTTCGATTTTGTCATTTAAAAAATATATATAGGTATTATGGACAGGAATGGAATGGAGGGTTATGGGCTGAGTGCAGTTCGTTGGGACTAGGTGAGAGTAAACGCTCGGCACGGACTAGAAGGGCCGATATGGCGTGTTTCCATGCGGAAATTGTTATTTGGTTATATGGGTATAAAAAGAAGACAATAATAGAAAAAACAGTATTCAACAGAGAAGTAACATAAAATAAGTAGCAGTAGCACCAGAATATCACGGAAATGCACAAAGTGCCGTTAGTACATATGTGTGCTCACAGTTTCAGTCATTATTCTGTGGGGTGGTGTGATGGAGCCCACAACTCTGGGGTAGAAGCTGTTCCTCAGTCCATTTGTTCTGATTTTAGTGTCCTGAACATTTTGCTGAACGGCAGGGGGTCAAACAGAGAGTTGCCGAGGTCTGTGGTGTCTCTGGTTATGCTGATTGTTTTCCGCCTGAGTCTGCTGGAATAGATGATGTCCCGTCCAGAGAGCGCCATTCTGACAATTCGCTGGGCCGCCTTTGCCACACGATGGATGTCTTGTCGTTCAGCTGCTGTGCAGCTAGCATAACACAGTGTGTCGCTGATGTCAGGATGGTTTCAGTTGTGCCTCTGTGGAAGTTAAGCAACAGATTTTCTGGGAGTTTGGCCTGTTTCGGATTTCTGAGGAAGAAGCTTCTTTGTTGTGTCTTTTTTACAAGCAGCGAGGTGTTGGTGGTCCATGTCATTTGTTTTGACAACAGAACTCCAAGGAACGTTAGGTTTTCTACACTTTACACTACCTCTGCATGTATATCAGGGGGTGGGGTGGGGAGGGGTTGGGGAAGGTGTGCTCTGCCCTTTGATCTCCTGAAGTCAATGATCATCTATTTTGTTTTAGCAGTGTTCAGGACCAGGTTTGTTATCCTTACACCACTCCATCAGATGAACCACCTCGAGCCTATAGGCTGTTTCATCCTCGTCCGAGATGAGGCCAACCACTGTGGTATCGTTCTCAAATTTAATTACGCAGTTGGAGGAGTAGATGCGATTGTAGTCATGTATGAAGAGTGTGTAGAGCCTAGGTCTCAGCACACAGCCCTGCGGGGTGTCTATTTTTAAGGTGAGGGTGGTGGAGGTGTGCTTAGCAACTCTGACTTACTGTGGTCGGGCTGTGAGAAAGCGCATGGGCCATGAGCATAGGGGGGAACCAAAGCCAAGAGTATTCAGTTTGCTGACCAGTTTATAACCATATAACAATTACAGTGTGTTAAAAGCCATCTCGGCCATTCTAGTCCATGCCGACAGCTTACTCTCACCTAGTCCCACTGGCCCGTGCTCAACCCATAACCCTCCATTCCTTTTCTGTCCATATACCTATCCAATTTTATTTAAAATAACAATACAGAACCTGCCTCTACCACTTCTACTGGAAGCTCGTTCCACACAGCTACCACTCTCTGAGTAAAGATGGGGGATAACTGTTCAATGCAGAACTGAAGTCCACAAATAACATCCTCACATAAGTAACAAACACAAAATACAAGTGGAACACGGCTGGACAGGCAGCATCTATAAGAAGAAGCTCATTTCGGGCCGAGACCTGTCGACAGTGCTTCTCCATATAGAGGTTGACTGGCCTGTTGTGTCCACCAACATTTTCTGTGTGTTGCTTGAATTTCCAGCATTTGCAGGTCCTCTCGTGTTTCCTTACATAAGTGTTCGGTTCCTCTAAGTGCGTCAGAGCAATATGGAGGGTTGTTGTGATTGCATCCTCTGTGTAGCGGTTTGACCATTAGGCAAATTAGTGCTTGTCCAGATCAGTTGGGATTATAAGCTTAATGTATGAGAGCACACGTCTCTCAAAGTACTTCATGGCTATGGGTGTCAGCGCTACAGGGCGATAGTCATTCAGGCACTTCACAGCTGATTGTTACCAATATCCTTCCCAGTTATTTGTTTCATCCACTCTCCCTTCGAATATCACCTATCACCTTGCGTTTCTCTCTCCCTTCACCCTACCTTTTAAATCAAAACTTCAGCTTTTTTTTTCTTCCGACCTGCCGATGGTTTTCTGCCCGAAACGTTGAGTGTACTCTTTTCCTTTGAAGCTGCATGACCCGCTGAGTTCGCGCAGCATTTGGTGTGTGTTGTCGTGCTGCTTGATGCGGGTTTCCTGCATGAGTCCAATCTGGCGAGTCCGAGGTCATCTTTGAACCGCAGAACCTGGGAATATTGAATTTACATTCTTCACAAAGAGGAAGAGTACAAAACTTTACGTTACTTAAAGTGCAATGTGCTATCGTAGTAATTTATAATAAATAGATAGGTCAGTGTAATAACAGAATACACTCGAATCAGCGTGAGTTCATCAATCTGATGGCCTATTGGGAGAAGCTGTTCCGGAGACTGTTGGTCCTGGCTTTTGTGTTGTGATACCTCTTCCCAGCTGCACTAGATTGTGTTTGGTATGGCCCGGGTCCCTAATGATCCTACGGGCCCTTTTCACAAACCTGTCCTTGTAAATATCCTGAATCATGGAAAGTTCACAACTAGAGATGCGTTGGTCTATTGGCACCACTCTCTACAGTGTCCTGCGATTAAGGGAGACACAGTTCCATACCAGGCAGTGATGCAGCCAGTCAGAATGCTCTCAATTTTGTCCCCGTCGAAAGTTCTTAGGACCTGCGGGCCGATACCAAACTTCCTCAACCGTCTGAGCTGAAAGAGCGCTGTTGTACCTTTTGCTCACCACAGGGTGGTGTGTACAAACTACGTGAGGTCCTCGGTGAGGTGGATGCCGAGGAAAGTGAAGCTTTTTACCCTTTCATGCCCGAATCGATTGACGCCAGTAGGGGTTAGCCCGTCTCCATTCCTCCTGTAATCCACAACCAGAACCTTTATTTTTTCGACCTAGAGGGAGAAGGTTGTATTCTTGATACTACTATGTCTGAGAGGTGACTTCGTCTCTGCAGGTCACCTCGTTATTGTTTGAAATAATGCCAATCAATGCAGCGTCGTCGGCAAATATAATTAGCAGATTGGAGCTGCGGGTGGCGATACAGTCGTGGGTATACAGTGAGTAAAGGAGGGGAGAGTACACAGCCCTAATGTGTTCCTGCATTGAGATTCAATGGGCTGAAGGTGAGGGACCCCTCTTTTACAACCAGCGGGCGATCTGACAAGATGTCCATTAACCAGCACACCAGCAGAGGCTGAGTGCTCTGAGCTTCCTGTCAAGGCTCGATGAAATACAGTTTTGAATGCTGAATGCTGTCAGTTAACAGCATCTCACTTCTGCGTATGTAGAACAGTGGCTGATGGTTTGATGTGACTACAGTTCTTTGTGCTTGAGGTTGAAACTGCCGTGGTCTTTCACTCCGGATGATCACTGTGTCCACCTGCCCGGTGATGAGCCAACAGCTGGTCATCCTCCAGCAGCTCTCCAACCTACTGCTTGCCGGGACGTCGCCCACTCCCGTCGGTCCCTCCTTGACCAGAAAAATCCGGTATGCTATAGAACTCTGGTAGATTGCATCTGGAGCATCCATTCAGCTTCTGTCGCCCGAATTACAAATGATGCCAAGGATTTGGAAAGGCTATAGAAGAGATTATAAGGAGAACTTCTGGGAGGAGATCTAGAAGGTGGGTTTGCACCAACTAGGATTGTTCTTTCCGGAGTGGCGGAAACCATGGCGAGAACTGAGAGGATCGTTATTGTCATAAAATGAAGTGATTTAACGATGTCTAATTAGGTTCCACCTGGAGTTTGCATTTAGTTTCGGCCGTCCCATTATAGGAAGGATGCCACGCCTTTGGAAAGGGTTTAGGTTTATAGAGAGGAGGTCTACAAGGAGGATTAGCTCGAACTTGTGTAAATCTTTCCAGAATGGAGGCCGCCAAGGGGAGAGAGAGAGAGACTTATCAGAGTCATGTATACAGTAGCCAGCTGTAATCCTCTCACAGCATCAAACCACCGAATACCAAAAGCCCGAAGCCCAGAGTTGCGGGTGTTTGGATTGCATTTCTGATGTGGTGTCGGAGCCGGGTAAAGCAATGGTATTTATGAGACTCTGAATTAGGCAAAGAAATAGAGAGAGAAGGCAGAGATGTGGACGACATGCAGGCAGATGGATTCGCGTAACTTGCAATGACTGGCATAATCATATTAGCCGAGCATCACAGACTAAATTTTCACTTCTGTCTCGCAGTTATATGTTCTAACAGGAGGAATAATTACTGATGAAGTAAATTTCTTTTCCATTCTGGCCTGAAAATCAGTTCCTTCATTCTCAACCTGTAACCCATAGAAACAGAATTCGCAATCAGAGGAAGCATCCTATCTGTAATCAGTCCAAACTATCTGAAAGAATCCAACAATTCTCCTGACAATTCCAGAGAATACAGGCGCAGCGCACTCGCTCTCCCCTCACTCGGACAGCCTGCTATCTCCTCAACCTGTCAAGTTTGTGCAAGGATAGTCCCTCTAGTCTCTCTGTTGAGGAAATGTGAGGAAAGGCGCTTTCTTACCAGAAACTTATAACCCAATTCCCAGAAACACATCTCTACCCCTCTTCTCTAATCCTCCTGTATTACAGAACAAACCACTGTTTACCTTACCACGTAACCACGAATATTAACTCTCAGTAATATTTTCACAAGGACTTCCAGGTCCCTCTAAACATTTCACTGTGTCACCACGTTAAAATGTGTCCCACATGTGGGCGAGCTTCCCGGTGGGACAGCTTTCACCTGTCACCTCCGGACCCGCAGTCACAAACCCTCCACCTGACAGAAGTTGTGCTCGTCTTCGACTCCGAAGGACGAACAACAACGTTGAAATGTCATTTTTAGTCTGCATCTCTCGGAATGGATGGCATCAGATTTCCCCGAACTCGGTCCATCTGTCAAATCCTCACTCGTTCACTTCATCTGACATCCCCAAACTCTCTCCGAACCCTGCTCACTACTGAAGCTGCCACCAAGCTCTGTAACAGCAGCAGACATGGATATAATAGACTGTGAAGAGCTGTGGTCTCGGACCAGTCCCGGTGTCACCCAACTGGTCACTGCTTCCGAAATCGAAAGTGGCCATTTATCTCCTCGCTCTGCTTTTGGAACGCTGATTGAATCTCAGTCCACACAAGTATATTACCCACAATCCCATGTACATATAAGAAGCTTTATTCAAGTCCACCTATACCACACTTAACGCTTTGCTTCTTTCATACTTTTTCTCCTTTCTTCGACTCACACTGACTCGGTCAACGCTGTTGTTGCTGTCATCGCATTTCCCTGAGTGGGTATGTGAGTTCTGGTTCTCTTTGTCGGCATTTAGCACACTGTGTACATAATACAATAGGAAGATTCACTGTCCGTGGTTCAGTGCAACAGTTGTATTGGACATGTGTATCTGCGTCTTGGGTTCAGTGTGGGACTGAACGTTTCTGATGTCAAAGGCTATGGGACGGATAAGATGTCAGTGTCTCTGTGCTCTGTAGCACACCTTGTGTGTGTGAAAGAAACGGCTACTATGTGCCCTGTCCCTCCATAGAAGGGTATCGGATTTGAAAGAACTATTTGCGTGTGTGTAGGAGAACGAAACTGGGTCAGTGAGGGAGAGGTAAATGTCAGACTGTGTGAAGTCAGTGCCTGTCTGTCTCCTGTCTCTCCCTGTCTCTCTCTCTCTCTCTCTCTCTCTCTCTCTCTCTCTCTCTCTCTCTCTCTCTCTCTCTCTCTCTCTCTCTCTCTCTCTCTCTCTCTCTCTCTCTCTCTCTCTCTCTCTCTCTCTCTCTCTCTCTCTCTCTCTCTCTCTCTCTCTCTCTCTCTCTCTCTCTCTCTCTCTCTCTCTCTCTCTCCCCTTCCCCCACCCCCATACACACATACATAACTGAAATTACATCTTACCCTTGACATTCACTTCCAGCCATCCGGCATCTGTTCATCTCCCAATTGATAGTACTGCTTCTATCGCTCTGACCCTTCCTTTGCAGATTAAAACATTTCTTCTCAATTTTCGTTTGGCCTCTGTCAGATTTGACATGCGCATATTAGACTCATACATCAGTAACATCACAAAATGCTGGAGGAGTTGAGTTAATATTGCTGCTCTATGAGAAAGCACGAGTGTTATGTAGGCATTAATGCTTTCGTCTATGTATTTGTACGTGTGTGTTTATGTGCCTGTGGGAGTGCCTATGTATGTGTGTATTTGTTTGTGTGTGTTGGGGGTGGGGGGGTTGCTGGAGGTTGAGCAAGAGGAAACTAAAAGACTGATGGACAGTTCTGAAAGGGAAAGCGCAGAACAGATGTTGGGTGTCTGTGTTTTTGTTCGGGTCATCAAAAACGTGAAATCTGTAAATGCAGCTGCTCCGTGACAAAGCTGTCTTTGTCATTAGCCTGATGAGTCACTGCTGAGGGAAAGCCCAGGAATTTTGATGTGTTTGGCTTGAATCGGCGAATACTTACGTCAGAGACAAGGGTGTTGAATTAAAGAGCTTGTTCAAGTAACTGTAAACAAAGGAAATTAATCAGGGGTATAATCGTATCTCTGGAGAGCGATCCTGTGTATAAATCAGAGGTATTTTGAATGCACCAGTTCAACGTTCTGCCAGAGCTGTGAATTGGGGAGCAACGTAAGTCACAGATTCTCACTGAAATGCTGCATCAGTTCTTCTTGCGAATACAAAAAGTTTATTATCCCTTTATTTCAGCCTTTGGAATTCTCTGTAAGCCACTGTGTCAGCTGCTGCTGCTGAAGACTGAAGATTAATTCCAATATTGTGATTGTTTCTGTCGCTGCGTTCCGCTGTCACCTGTCCATCCCCGGTGCTCCGTATTTCAGGAATTTGCACTGTATTTCGAAATATTGTGTTACGCATCCCGCTGAGATAACATGCACTGATTGTCTGTATTTGAGCGTTTGTCTGAGTTAGGTGTAGCAATCAAACCATCAGCTGTTTGTAACAATTTAACAAACGCGAGAGTTCTATGTTGCAGCACAAAAAGTGTAGACTTTTGATAACTGTGCACTGTGCCGGAATGTGAAGCCGCTGAGGGACAACACCATGAAGTGGTTGCCGAGACAATTAACAAAACCAAAGTGTTGCTTCATAATTATCAATACTGTTGAATATATTATATAACATCAAACTTTGACAGCGTTACAGGCATCTGGGCGCGGCACCGAACTTGCTGTTGGTCGTAGAATTCCTTTTCCCCATTTCCCTGCAATGTATTGAGTGGCGGCGTCAGGTCTGTCTGAGTGGTTGTGACGCTACTAAAAAATATCGCATTCAGTATTGACTGCGAGGACGGAGTTACCAGATTATCTATCCCACTTCTACTTTCGGTACTCAGTAACGAGTCCATATTCAGATTATTACACTTCAATTTACTCAGAAAACTCACATTCCTACGACGCCTGTGCCCCCGACCCTCCTGCAAGCCTTCCACTTTTAAATGCAAGAATAATGTGGAGATGTCACACAATCCTTACAACAGCTCGATTCGTTTCCGTTCTGTATTTTCTCAGCTTGTTCTTCCCTGTCTCTTCCAGGGAACCTGGTGGCGATTGTGATCCTGTCCCGAGGAAAGTGCTGTCTCTCCAAATGTTTCACTCTCTACATGGTGGGAATGGCGGCAACCGATCTCCTGGTCGCTATCTCCGATCCGCTGCTGCGGTGGACTGCTGGGTTGTATTTTCCCCGATCATTCCTTTTCATCACTCCTGTGTGTAGACTCGGTGAATGGTTGATATTTGCGAGCACTGCGAACTCTGTCTGGCTGACTGTCTCTTTCACCGTCGATCGATTTGTGGCTATTTGCTGTGAGAAACTGAAAACAAAATATTGCCCCGAGAGAACGGCAGCTGTGGTTATCGGGACAGTGAGTGTGCTGGCCTGTTTGGAGAGTTTCCCCTGCGGCTTTGTATACGAGCCTTTTACAACAATTGATGGTGTTCCCTGGTATTGCGGTCCTACACCGAGCTACAGGAACTCCCCCTCATGGGCGGCATTGACGCTATTTCACCGCATTTTAACCCCTTGTGTCCCATTACTTCTGATATTATTGTTCAATATTCAGACTGTCAGGCGGATTCTAGAGGTCAGTCGGACCCGCAGGGGGCTACGGGGACAAAAGAGTGGAGAGAATGACAAGGGCCGGGAGATGGAGAACCGACGCAAATCCATCGTTTTGCTCTTCAGCATAACCGGCAGTTTCATGTTATTGTGGGTAACGCAGGTTGTATTTTATATCTATCAACGGATTTCCAAGAGTGTTGTTCATTCTTCTTTCACGGATCCCTGTTACATCACAGAAAACACATCGGGAATGCTGCAGGTTCTCAGTTCCTGCACCAACACGTGTATTTACGCCCTGACTCAGAGCAACTTCCGGGAAGAAGTAAAGAATGCGGTGAAATATCCACTGAATCAGATGTTGAAACTCATGAAACATTAGAAATAAACGGTGAAAAATATTACAATTTAACTGCCTTCCTGCCTCCTTTTCTATAGCCCCACTGGTGGGTGAATGGAAACAATGTGATGAGCAGAGTTAATAAATGAACACGAGAGCATATACAGATTCTCGAAATACAAAACGACACACACATCATTGTCATAATGCAGTCTGTCGGCCCAGAATGTCGACAAAGGATAAAACGTGCAATTTAATGTCAGAGAAATGTATACAATATACATCGTGAAATGCTTTTTCTGCACAAACATCAAAGAAAACCGAGAAGCGTCACAAAGAATGAAAGAAACTTAAATGTCAGAACCCCAAAGTAACACCCCCACACAGCTCCCCTCTGCCGGGCGTAAGGGGCTGTAAGCAAATCGCCCTCCCTCAGCAAAAAAAGCGCAGCCGCTACCGAGAACAAGCGTGAACAAGGCGACAACAAAGTTATAGACTTGCAATTACCTATCGCACTTCATCCGGTATTCAACAGGACACGGGTTCCTTCTCTCCCTAATAAGGGAAAGAGAGGTGTCCCCCATTTTCATAGCGAACGGGAGACATAACAACGACCCACTGGTCTGCGATGTTAGAAAAAGTCCGTTCCCTCGCTTTCTACGAGCACTGTCCCTTAATATCGCGAAGATCTCGCGTCTTCGGACCCACAGTGAAAGATGTTGCAGCCTCCCCGAAGTCAAACGTGTCTCCTGCCGTGAAATCGACCCTCGATCCGAGGGTCGGTTCTACCCGTGCCGCCCACAAGGGTGAACCGCTGACCGGTCCTGAAAGCCGAAGAACCGTTCCCATTCCCGCAAGGAACCGAAGTCGGTCTTTAACTCCAGGTCACGGTCTTCAAACGGACCTTGAAAGGAAAAAATAAAGATATTACTGAGTGTAACGCCATCTGAACTCCACCTCCAACTCTTTTTCATTGTCGCTAGCTGGTCTGCCGCTTTCCTCCAGCATTTTGCGTGCGTTGTCTAACAGTTACAAAATAGCTGCTTAAACCTGGTCCCGGCGGCCCGACTGGGCTCAGAATCCCCTTCGCATCTCAGCTGCAGCTCCTGAAAAATTGAAGTCTGGGGCTTCACTTTCCCCGGCTTTCCGATTCTGGCAAAACTGCATGATCATGGAGTGTATTTTCCTCTCTATAAAACAATCCTGCTACCAAAATCACCCGTCTGTCTTCTCAACATTTCCGTTTTCTTTTTATTTCTGTTTCATCTGTTTCCCCCTGTCGGTTCTCCTTTGCTCTGCCTCCTTGAAATATATAAATATATTCGAGTAACAGATTTTAACAGTTTTATAAATGCCGACACAGGACCATTACATTTACTTATCGTTCTGTGTGAGTGAGTGAGTGAGTGAGTGAGTGAGTGAGTGAGTGATTGAGAGAGAGAGAGTGAAAGAGAGAGAAAGAGAGAGAGAGAGAGAGAGAGAGAGAGAGAGAGAGAGAGAGAGAGAGAGAGAGAGAGAGAGAGACAAACAGAGACAGAGAGAGTACTGTTGTGAACTACAGAACGAAGGTGGGATAGAAACTGATGTATTCAAATCCTGTTCAGTATCAACAACGGCGCTACCAACACGGATCCGCCGCAGGACAGAGAATATTCGAATAAAGAATATCGTCAAACAACTAATATGTAGAAAAACATATCACAAGGTGCAGACAACAAAAGTAAGCAAATATCATTCATAAGTGAAGCTCCTGAAAGTGATTCCACAACCACGAAGCCACTCATCACCACAGCCGATTCAGGAGTCCATTAGATGCAGGCCAGCGCCGATATCAGTAAACCTGATCGAGCGGTGAGTTGAACCAGCCCTTCTCTTGCTCCCAGCCCCGACACCACGACGGGTTCAATCTGACACGGCAGTTAAATTGTTCAAATTGCCGATCGTTCTTCGCTTACAGCCCAGGGCCCTGCCACTTGCACATTTTGTCTACAAAGTTAACCCGGAATGCAACAAAAATAAAACGAGGTACAGATATAAAAGATGATATAACAGGGTAATCCAGTCAGTTACATTAAGGAATAAACCAAAAGTCTTTGTCAAGTATTCAGTATGGAGAGGCAAGGATGGATATTGGCAGTGCTGAGACAATGACAATGAGAATGGGAATGACAGTGCTGAGTGTGTAATGCAGTTCAAAGAAATGTCGGATGAAAATAACTATTATGCCTCAGCCTTCACTGTTAAACACACCAGCAATATACTTAAAAGTCGCGAATGTCAGAGCGCAGGGGTGGGTGTATTTGCTCTTGGTAACGAGTAGGTACTTGGGATGCTGAAAGGTTTGACAGTAGATAGGTCACCTGGACAAGATCGACGAAACACCAGGGTTCGAAATGGGATTTCTGAGGAGATGCTGAAGCTATTCGTAATGATATTTCAAGAATCACTAAATTCGGGAATTGTTCCAGCGGACTAGGAAATGTCAAATGTCCGTCCGCTATAAGAAGGTGCTCGAAGCAGCAAATAGGAGACTATAGGTGAGTTATCCTGTTCTTCAATGACCCAGTCAGAGTCCTGACCTTAACCCAGTCGAACAGACCTGGGAAGTCCGTAGGAGTGTTAACCACTGGCGCTCCCCAACCAACCTGGCATAGCTTGAACAATTTTGCGAGGTGTAATGGGGCAAATCTTCCTTCATTCTGCTATGTAAAGTTCATAGAGAATTATCCCAAGCAATATACTGGCTGTAATATCATTAAAATGATTGAACTAGGTACTGAGAAAGGTGCTATGAATACTTTCTATCTGCTAACACTTCAGTTGTTGAGGTTTTTTTATGTCGTTTACATTTACAATAATCTCCGCTTTTAGGTGATTCTGTGCAAAAGAAAAACAGAAAATTCACAAATAAAGACTCTCAGTTCAATTGATCAAACTCTCTGTATGCAATACGCAAAAATGTGAATGCCGTTTTGTTTTTAATCACCTCTTTCCGAGGGAAGCAACTATGCTTTCATCTTATCTATGTCAGTCATGAGCTGTTAAACCTGCAGCAGCTCACCCTTCAAACTTCTACGGTCCATGGAATTTGCAACGTTCTTGTATTTCAGACCCAAAAGTAAGGAACATCCTGGTAAACCCTTTACGTTTTAATGAAATCTTAACTTCAGCACAATGATCAACTCTGTACCGAAAAGTCAAAGTGCGCCACATCCACGTATTGCATAAAAGCAACAAAACTTCCTAATTCCTACCAACAGACAATCTGCAAATGCTGCAAATCCTAACAACACCACAAACTGCTGGAGGAACTCAGCAGGCCAGGCAGCAGCGATGGAAAATGTAGAGTCCATTTTTCGTAGCCGAGGTCGTTCATCAG
Source organism: Hypanus sabinus (assembly GCF_030144855.1). Lineage (NCBI taxonomy): Eukaryota > Metazoa > Chordata > Chondrichthyes > Myliobatiformes > Dasyatidae > Hypanus > Hypanus sabinus. The sequence continues at coordinate 83,222 of NW_026780686.1, read as the reverse complement.
GAATACAAACACCTCAGTTTTTTTTTCCTTCCTGTCCTAATGAAGGGTCTCGATCTGAAACATCGACTGTAACCTTTTAGATAGATTTTCCCTGGACTGCTGAGATCCCTCAGCATTTTGTGTGTATGTCTCGAATCCTATATTTATTAGTCCTCTGAATGAAAAAAGTATTTCATCACTCTATCTAGCTGTGCCATTGTTTTCAGTAAACGATGCTTTTGCATCCTCGGCCCCTCCCTTTCCCTGGATTCCATTCTTCACTGTGTACATCCTACACTGGTTTTAAGTTCCACGATGCAATGCTTCACATGTAGTTCTCTGAACTCTATTTGCCAATCCACAGCCCACGTTGCTAAATAATCCCCTTATGTTTTTTTTTTTCATTGTCAGCTAAACTAGTATAACAACAACAACTTTAGTATCATTTGAAAACTAAGCATGCCTCACATATCCACACTCAAATAATTAATATAATGTTTAAAGCACAGATGTCCTGGAACTAGCCCCTGTGATACAACATTACAGACAAGTCTCATTTCTGAGAAACAAACTTCAAGTATCATCCTCTGCTTCCTCCCACTGAGGTAATTGTGAACCCAATCCGCTCAGTCTTTCAAATATCATCCTCTGCTTCCTCCCACTGAGGTAATTGTGAATCCCATCCGCTCAGATTTTCAAATATCATCCTCTGCTTCTTCCCACTGAGGTAATTGTGAATCCCATCCGCTCAGTCTTTCAACGATCATCCTCTGCTTCCTCCCACTGAGATAATTCTGAACCCAATCTGCTCAATCTTTCAACTATCATCCTCTGCTTCCTCCCACTGAGGTAATTGTAAACCCAATCCGCTCAGACTTTCAAATATCACCCTCTGCTTCCTCCCACGGAGGTAATTGTGAACCCAATCCGCTCAGTCTTTCAACTATCATCCTCTGCTTCCTCCCACGGAGGTAAACGTGAACCCAATCCGCTCAGTCTTTCAACTATCATCCTCTGCTTCCTCCCACTGATGTCATTGTGAACCCAATCCGCTCAGTCGTTCTCGATCCCACGCTATCTAACCTGTTAGACTAATGTGAACACAGGAATACGTTAACCCTTTCCCATAATCAGAGAAGAACGGAATTATTGCAGTTACATCGACACAGGAGGTGCATCATATGAAACATCCGGTGCTCGTTCTGCCCAGAGTCTGCATTGCTGCGGCGCCGACAACCCAGTCGGTCAGACAGAAGTGGCCTGTGGCCTTCATCTTCCCCAGTGTGTCCACCGAGGAAACACAGACATCCCCTCGAACTCCAACCATCAATTTGCGTTGCCCGGGGTTTTCGATGTGTTCCTGATCTCACTCGTGCATCAGGAATGAAAAAATACTTGGTGGCAGGACAGCTCTGTCTGTTCACCGTGGCGCGGATCCCCAGGCCAAGAGGAGTACGGTCTTCTCAGGGCCAATTGCACTATCACCGTGGTCCGATATTCCTGGGTCGGTGGAGGACCATGGTGGCCGGATGTCCCCAGAACTGGGATCCTAATATAACCGCATGGATCTCATTGTGAGGGTGGGTGATGATCCCACACTTGTTGGTAATTGGGTGCCGATGCCAGGCTGGGAGAAATGGCCAGTGCTTTGATACTGAGAGTCGATGTTGGGAGCGGTGTGTAACATGAAGCAAGGCGACGGGTCCAAACCATGTTCTTCATTCTCACTGGACCGGGCAGTTGAATACCCTCGTGGCCATAAACAGGAGCTCCAGATTGAAATGGTAAGAGAGAAATTTGAGTGAAATGTCTCTGAGAGTGGACTAACACTGAAGAGATAGTTTTGATCAGTAGTGAACCGGCTCCATGGAACCGGCTGGGAATGGCAAAGAGACTGTGGAAATGTGGCGGCACAGATGCGCCGGGTAACTTACTCCTAGTGTCATCGAGCACAGAATCCCAGGCATCAGCACCTGTCTTCCTTCTGAACCATGATTCTTCACTGCGTTCTCCCAAGCTTGATCACATCCTTCTACAAATGGGTGCAGCGGAGGTGGTAAGAGAAGTCATAACAACATCGCAGATAATTACAGACCAGTCAGTCTTACGTCAGTGTGGGCTCAGTGTTGGAAAATGTTCTTGGAGGGTATTTCTGACTATGTGGAGGAGGGACTGATATGCGATAGTTATAAAGGGTAGGTCATGATTCACGAATGTGATTTAATTATTAAGCACACCGAAGAAGATACAACAGTGGATGTTGTGTACAGAAATTTTAGTAAAACGCTTGATAAGATTCCCAATTGTAGGCTCATTCGGAACATAATAAGTTACGTGATAGAGAAAAAGGCTGTGGTGATTCACAGCTGGTTTTGTCTGCCCATTGAAGGTTGTCTGCAATATTAGATGGGGAGTCTCTACCTGGAGATCGATGACGAGTGGGGTTCCGCAGAGTTCTGATCTACGACTCCAAATCTTTTGAATTTTACCAACTAATTTGGTGAGGAAGTGGATCCTTGCGCTGGTACCATTGCAGAACACGTTAATGTTGGTATTGTTGTGGATGGAGTGGTCGGTTCTTGTTGGTTACCAAAGGGTACTGATAAGTGCGGAGCTGGTCTCAGAATTGGCAAATTATGTTCAATGTGGAAAGGTGTGGCCTCATTTAGAAGGGGTAATTACTGACTAAATACTGCGCGCAGGACTAGGAGCATCTCAGAGTCCACATCCATCGATCCAGCAAAGTGGCCACGCAAGTTCATAGGGCTGTCAAGAAGGTGTGTGAAGTGTTGGTCTCAATTGTCAGGGGACTGAATTAAAGTTATATGTAGAAAGTACCTGAATGGTATAGATCATTACGACATCACATCATATGTGCTTTCTTCACTAACAGAAAGCTAAGTTGATAAATCATCTCGGACAACTGTGTTCCTCTTCCGATTAATTTATAGAGTTACAGCACATAACGACACTAGGACAGGTAGGGGTCAAGCACTGTACAGAGAGGACGGGGTTTAACGTGGGTCAGATCTCCCGGGTCATATTAAACAGGGCAAAAGTGTGTGGATATTTCCCGTGTTATTCCGACCGGGATTTGAAGAGGTGGCTGCAATGAGCAGGTGAGATCTCAGCTCTGCACATCGTGCGGACCAGGGGGACTACAAAGGAACCAAGAAGATCAGGGTTTTAGGTAAAGGAAGAGCAAACAAGAGGCCAGGTGGAATATTGGACTAATTGAAATTCAAATGTGACACTACTGTATAACCGGGTAGGGAGGTAAAGGACGCCAGGATATAACCCAGTTCTCCCACCATGCTGCTGGTAAGATGACATAGAGTTTCCCAAGGGGTTGGCAATTTATTGGATCCCCATGGCAGACTTATTCAGAAAGTCTGTGGACTGCTTGTATTCAGAACTGGAATGTCCACGGAAGGCTGTGGGTGTTAGCGATGGAGTGTATTGTACCTGGGGTTCAGTGACTAGTGGTGTTCCGGAGGAATTTGTTCATGGATCCCTGCACTTTGTAATCTTTATAAATGGCTTATAGGTGGAATGGTGGGTTATACCGTTTGCAGATCACACGAAGGCTGGTTGTGTGGGGGATAAATGATTGTGAAAATTCGGCGTGACATCCAAAGCTTCTACGAACATTATTTGGTGTTCCATGGCAAATATGTTGACTGGATGCAAAAAGAGAGGTACCGGAAAAACAATGGTCCTGAACGAACATTCTGGAAAAAGTATCAGATCGACTCCAATCCATCTTGGGTAATGCCCTCGTCACCCACCCAGCGACAGCATTCTTGTCATCTACACCGACTGCGGCCACAGTTAGTCAGCATCGATCGTCATGGATGCCCAGGCCATGATCTCGCCTCGTTGCTGCCACCAGAGAGAAGATACAGTAGCCTTCAAGCTGACTTCATCAGTTTGAGGAAGTTATTACCCCTCAGCATCAGGAACCACAGAGGATGACTTCAGTCAGTTTGACTCGACCCATTGCAAAAATGGTCCCACAATCTCTGGACTCACTGTCAATGATCATCTCATTCTCCAGAAAGTAATAGCTTAATCTTTGTTATCATTATTTATATTTTTTCCTTCGTTTGCATCTGTACAGTATGTTATCTTTTGTCTGTTGGTTATTTTGTCTGTTTTGTTGGATGCGGTACTTCATTAACTCTATTTGGTTTCACGGTTACACTGAGTCTGCCCGGAAGCAAATTGAACTTTGCAATTGCAATTTGAACTTTTAATTTGAACTTTGTTGTTACCATAGATAGCAAAATACGTTGACGTGATGCACAGTGGAGATCAAACCATTGGGAATTCAACCCAGAAAACTGACCAATGCTAAGCCAGCCAATTATATAATACAAGACTAAAAGTTTATTCAGATATTCTACATGAAATATAAAATTCAGGCGACAGTAGACAGTGAATGACTAGAAATGTTATTGGATGTGTAGTGATGGGAGAAGAAGGAAATGGAGGACGAACTGAATAAGTACGTTGCATTAGTTTTCACTCTGGAAGACACCACGGGTACACCTTAAGTTCGGGACCGTCTGCAAACAGAGCAGGTGAAGCCAACATTGCAACAGGGAAGGTTCTGTGGAAACTGGAAGGTCCGATGTTAGTGTAATTCCCTGGACAGTACTTCTGCTGTTGTTCTGTAGGTATTTCTCTTTTCATCACATCACGTTGTTAGGGAATAAGGGAGAACACAACGACTGTAATAATTACGGAGGCATATTCCTGCTCAAGGCCATTGGCAGGACATTTTCCCGAGTAGTTCTTAAGCGGCTGCAGACTCTGGCAAAACACATCTGCCCTGAGTCTCAGCGTGGCTGCAAAGCAGAAAGATTCAACATTGACAAGATCTTCTCCCTTGGGCAGCGACAGGAGAAGAGCCGGGAGCAGAGACAGCCTTTGTACATTCCCTTTATCGATCTACCATGGCTACCGAGCTGGTCAGCAGAAAGGGCTTCTTCACACTCCTGCCGAAGATCGGCTGCCCATCGAAGCTGCTGAATCTCATCGCCTCTTTCCACGACGGCATGCAGGGGACAGTACAATTCGATGGATCATCCTCTGAGTCCTTCCCCATCCAGAGCAGCGGTGAAGCAGGATTGTGTCATTGCCGCAATAGTCTTCGGGCTCTTCTTCTGCCTCATACTGCTGTACGCTTTCAGGATATCTGATAACGGAGTGCACCGACACACGAGGGCCGACGGCAAGCTCTTCAACCTTTCACGCCTCAGCGAGAAGTCCAAAGTGCGTCAGGTCCTGATCCGGGAGATAGTCTTCGCTGATGATGCTACCCTGACGTCACACACACAGTCTGCTCTCCAGAGGCTAGTCAGATCCCTGTCACATGCTTGCCAAGAGTTTGGTCTCACCATCAGTCTGAAGAATGCAAGATCATGGGCCAGGACGTCAGTGATCTCCCGAGCAGCAGCATCTGCGAGCACACCCTGCAAGCGGTAGATGAATTCACCGCCAAATGCTACTGTAATTTGAGGAAGTCCAGTGTAAATCCATCAGCGGTCCAGAGAAACAGCAACATATGAGGACTTGTTTCTGCAGATTCTCAGTCCCTATTATTACACGATATCTAATCTTCATGACAACCCAATTATCTAGCAGCAATTGGAAGTAAGTAACTGCCCCATTTCATTTGTTTACGCAACTTATGCTTCATTGAAATATTCCCGTGTTATTAAGAAGCGATTTGTATTTAACAATCCTGTTCTAACATATCGCCACTTCCAAGTGAGTGCCAATCGAGCCCCTTGCCTGCATTTCCATCCTCGGTGTAGAATGTGTTTTCATTCTCGGTTAGATTCTACGAGACACATTCAATGTATTCTTCCGGTACTGACTGTCCACAGTCCTTACACCTAATTTGACTCTACCTTCCAAATGCTCTTGCCATCTTGGCAGATTCTCCAGATCTTCTCTCATCCAAGGCTAATTTAATGTAAGTACTATCTCTTGCCAAATCTTCCATATAACTGAAAGCCAACGTTATTAACATTTGACTCTGTCCTACAGACTTCTATATCATCCTGGCAGATTCCATCACAGCCTCTCATCTTCCAATGATAATCTAACCACTCTCTCCAAATCAACCATATAACTGACAGCAAACACTCTGAGCATTTATGTTGCAAGCTTATCGTTTGATTCTCAGGATAGGAAGACAACATAAATAATAAAATTTTATACTGTTATTGACCTTTCTGAAGCAAAATTGCCGGGCGCACGTTAGTCCTACTGGAGATAATGTCGAAGATGAAAACCAGGCAGCTTCATAAGAATAAATTACTCAAGAGTGCCGCCTTCCGGAATAGTTGGTGCAACGCATGCTCAGTTTGTTCAGTGTGATCACAGGTCACGGGCACGATTTATCTCATGCAGTTAATGCCTTATTCCTCAGCAGTCCGACAAGAGGTTAGACTCGATGAGTTAACTGTACTCTTTTCATAGATGCTGCCCGGCCTGCTGAGCTCCTCCAGTATTTTGTGTGTGGAACATGTTATTGTACAAGAAGTGAATCAGCTGCATGAACTTCCTTCTAAAACCTTAACTCGGCGGAATATAAACATCTATAAATCGCCATTGACCGCGGTAATCATGAATTATCGTGGGAATGCTTTCCCGTCGTGCAGTCAGCATTGAGCATTGGGAATGATTGCATAACCTGACAACTTTACTGTAAATTTGAATTCAATTGAACAAATCAATTCAATAAAATCCCTCCTCCCACTTTATCTGGAAAATTAGTCCTATAGCGACATGAGATTGTATATTACATTCGGTTCACTCGGGAAGTTCACGTTCGTAAAACTACGGTCCGGCCTGCTGCAGACCAACAACAACGTGACCACTTTCACTGCTGACTGATATGTGCAAGCAACTGATTCAGTTCATTTACAATTGATATTTGTGTTTGTTGCCGACTGTGTCAGCGATCCTGCACCACGTGATAGGAGAAACGTATTAAGGGGTTAAACAATGACGGGAGAGCGAGGAACTTGAAACGGAACTGCAGGACAGCGAACAACTCCGGAAAATCTTGATTTAACTCATTTCATTTGTCCACAATGTCGCTTATGAGGTCCCATCTCCATTGCTATTAATTATTCTTCTACATTCTTGAGATTTTAACTTCCAGCCGACTCAATCTCGGAAAAGACTAATGAAATGTGATTACATTTATCAGAGTCGCTCTGACACTACCTAATTTCAAACGCTACACCTACAGATAAAGTCAGAGAGCAGGAATGCATCACCACTGAATGATCTTTTGCTCGAAGTATTTAATACTTAACGCGCTTTCTTCACTAAAAGACATTTAACCCCACTGGGCCATTACAATGCACCATAATCGAATGTGTCCGGCTCCTTTTACCGTCCGATAATGCAAGTAGAATTAGAAAAGGCGCAGCGGGAGACCCAGCATCTTCCAGGAGCTTCAGCATTTGAGAATTATTTTCCTAACCAATACACATATGGGACACGACTTAGTCAGTCAGAGACAGTTTACTTACGATAGGAACAAAGTACGCAAATTAACCTGTCTGAATTTTAAATCATCATCAGACACTGATGGTAAATGCAAGTCGAAGTGAATTCAGGATTTTGCTCCATATCAAGTTTAAAACATTTTCATGGGGATCACTAAACTGAACATATAGCAAACCAGCCCTTTTAGCAACTTATCCTCGGAAAAAGTACGTGGAAACAAAGTGGCACAGCTTGTGCAGGAATTACAAGACAATTCTGATGTTTCAGTAATTAGAAACAACTTCTTAATGACTTCACACACAAAATGCTGCCTAGCCTGCTGTGTACTAACATCATTTTTTTGTGTGTTGTTGTTTAAATTTCCAGCATCTGCAGATTTCTCGTGTTTGATTCTTAATGACTTAACGTTTGTCAAGTGATACACCAACTTGGATTGCGCAATATATTTCCGAAAATCCGATATATGATGTTGCTTCACTGATTGGAACGTTTCTCCGTTCAGTGTTTTGAATGCTGAAAACCGGGCAGAGTTCACAGTCAGCTCTTCAGCTCCATATTGAGTTTATTCTGGGTAGGTAGAGTCAAAAAAAGGTAATTGAATGCTCTTTTTTAGATAACCTGTACTGTTCATGCTGATTTTAGTATAACGGCTGTCAACGTGTTACTGGGACTGGGACAGACGTCCGGATTTCCAGACGTATCGCGCTCTTTGGAAATTGGAACATTTAGTCCAGCATGAAAACCAGATAGAAAGTCTCCAGCTGATTCTGATTTTGTATTTACATTTTAAAATCTAAGAACAGGCGTTGAAAACATGAGAAAATGGTGTCGTTGAATCAGAATAAATGCAATGAGACCATCAAAGCCTTGGAAAGAATTAGGCCATTCCGCAAGTGCATTTCGCTCCGCCATTCCATTATGATTGATTTATTGTTAACTTTGTACCTTCATGCCCTGATTAACTGAGAAGATATAAAAATCCGCCTTAATTCCATCCAGTGACTGGACCTGCACCGCCGACTGTGACAATCGGTTCACAAATTTACCGTGCGTGGCTAAAGGAAAAATTCCTCATCTATGTGCCTCATCGATGTCTCTCAATTCTGTGCTATCCCCTCCTAATTTCTCCCACTATCGGAAAATGTCTCTCCAACTCCACTCTATCCAGGCATTGCAGCATTCGAAAGGTTTCAAACAGATCCCTCCTCATTCTTCTGAACTCCCGTGAATACAGACTCGGTATAATCAATTCACTGTAATTGATTACAACCAAGTAGCTTGCCACATGTGTCACTGCAAAGAGATCACAGCTCAATACCATCACAATCCAAACCCCTGGAAACAGAATGAATCCAGGAATATATAAAGCAGGACGTTAGCTTGAATGAGCGGGACAGTGTTCGGATCGGGTTTTTCCGAAAGCGGCCTGTTCTAGGGAAGTGCCTGGGGTGAGAAGTGCTAGTCCTTGGCTCGAGAGATTCTGGCAGTTTTGGCAGTTGGATAGTGCAATCAAGAATTGATTAGCAGTTGTTTGGCAATTAAGATTTGAATAGCTCAGACTCAGCAGAAAACAGCTGATTGGGCAATCGAGGTCAGGTGTCCTTGCAGCTCGCAAAGCTCAAGCAAATAAAAAGAGGGAAACCTCTAGCAGTGCGGCTTGGTTGAGGGAATTGCCTGTTGTGAAAAGTGCTAGTCTTTGGCTCGAGAGTCTCAGGCGAGGAGGTTTGAGGCTTGTGGGAGGAGACTACGCCAGGCACAATTGGAGAGGGTGAAGGCATGATCCATAAGCTGATTCAATGTGCTACGTGCATGATGTGGGAGGCCAGGGACACTGCTGGTGCCCCCGGCTACTACAGCTGTGGAAAGTGTGTCCAGATTCAGATTCTGAAGGAGCATGTTGCAGCACTGAAGAAAGAACTGGATGACCTCAGTTTTATCCGCGAACATAAGAGTTTTCTGGACAGGACCTGCAGTGAGGTTGTCACACCGAGGATACCAGAAGATGAGGACGGAAAAAATGCTTGAAATACAGGAGACACCAGGCATGTACCTCTCGTAATCAGGTTCACCCTCTTGGAAGCTGTCAGGACAGAAGATACAGCCGTCTGAGAGGCGGACAGGTCTCCGAGGCGGGAATTGGTGCAGAAGCAGAACTGAGGAGACAGACATCAGGAAGAGCCGTGGTAGTAGGGGGACTCCATAGTGAGAGATACGGAAAGGGGTTTCTGCGGCAACAGGCGAGATTTAAGGATGGTGTTTTGCCTCCCTGGTGCTAGGATCCAGGACATCACGGATCGATTGCAGGGAATCCTCAAGGGTGAAGGTGAACAGCCGGAAGTGGTAGAGCATGTCGGCACAAATGACATCGGGAAGGACATTCTGCAGCGGGACTTCAGAGAATTGGGAAGAAAGCTGAAAAGCAGGACTTCCAGGGTGGTTATCGGTTTGCTTCCAGTTCCTCGTGCTGGAGAGGACAGGAATAGAGATATAATGGATTTGAATGTGTGGCTGAGGAACTGGTGCAGCAAGAAAGGATTGGACCACTGGGATCTGTTTTGGGGTAGGGATGAATTTTACAAAAGGGACGGGTTGCACCTTAATAGGCGGGGGACCAGCATGCTGGCAGACAGGTTTGCCTCTGCACACGGATGTCTTTAAATTAAGTAGTGGGGGAGCGGGAGGGGATGAACTGGAAATATAAGGATGGAATTACAGTGAAGGTGAAAATAAGAAAAGTTAAAAAGGACAACAGAATCAATGGAATAGAAAGCTCAAGAAGAGATCATACAGTATGGCCAAGTGAAATAGGATTTGATATGAAAGGAGAGGGGAGTAACGAATTAAACGTATTATATATGAATGCACGAAGGACAAGAAATAAAGTAGATGAGCTTGAGGCTCAGTTGGAAATTGGCATGTACGATATTGTGGGAATAACAGAGACATGGCTTCAAGAGGACAGGGCGTGGGAAATGAATTTTCTAGGATATATATCTTATCGAAAGGACAGACTGACTGGCAGAGGGGCTCTGTCGGTGAGGAATGATATTGTCCCTTGCGAAGGGGGACATAGAATCTGGGGATGTAGAATCAGTATGGATAGAACTGAGAAATTCAAAGGGTAGAAAGACCCTAATGTATATTACCTACAGGCCCCCAAACAGCAGTCTAGATGCAGGGTGTAAGTTGAATGAAGAGTTAAAATTGGCATATCGCAAAGCTCATGATACAGTTGTCGTGGGGGATTTCAACGCAGGTAGACTGGGAGAATCAGAATGTTACTGGATCCCAAGAAAGGGAGATTCTGGAGTGCCTCCGAGATGGATTTTTAGAACAACTTGTACTCGAGCCTACCAGGGAGAAAGCAATTCTAGATTCAGTGCTGTGCAATGAACGGGATTTGATCAGGAACCTGGAGATAAAGGAACCATTAGGAGGTAGTGACCATAATATGGTATGTTTTAACCTACAATTTGAGAAGGAGAAGGGAAAATAGGATGTGTCAGTATTATAGTTGAACAAATGGAACTATGGACGTATGAGGGAGGACCTGGCCAAAGTTTAGTGGAAAAATACCCTAGCAGGGAAGACAGTGGAACAACAATGACCTGTATTTCTGTGAATAATGCAGAAGGTGCAGGATCGGTTCATTCCAAAGAAGACGAAAGATCCTGAGGGGAGTAAAGGGCGGCCGTGGCTGACCAGGGAAGTAAAGGGCAGTATAAAAATAAAGGAAATTAAGTATAACATAGCAAAGATGAGCGGGAAACCAGAGGACTGGGAAGCTCTTAAAGAGCAACAGAAGTTAACAAAAAAGGCAATACGCCAAGAAGAAATGAGGTACGAAGGTAAACTAGCAAATATAAAGAAGGATGGTAAAAGCTTCTTTAGGTATGTGAACAGAAAAAAAAAACTTTGTTAGGACCAGAATTGTTGCACTGAAGACACCAGAAACGGGTGAATTTATTCTGGGGAACAAGGAAATGGCAGATGAGTTGAACAAGTACTTTGGATATGTCTTCACTAGGAAAGACACAAAGAATCTCCCAGATGTAATAGTGGCCAAAGGAACTAGGGTAAAGGATGAACGGAAGGAAATCTATATTAGGCAAGAAACGGTGTTGGATAGACTGTTGAATCTGAATGCTGATAATTCCCCGGCACCTGATGGTATGCATCACAGGGTACTTAAAGAGGTGACTCAAGAAATTGTGGACGCATTGTTAATCATTTTCCAATGTTCTATAAATTAAGGAACAGTTCCTGCTGATTGGCGGGCGGCTAATGTTGTCCCACTTTTCAAGAAAGGAGGAAGAAAGAAAACAGGAAATTATAGACCAGTTAGCCTGACGTCAGTGGTGGGAAAGATGCTGGAGTCAATTATCAAAGATAAAATGACGACACATTTGGATAGCAGTAGAAGCATCAGTCCGGGTCAGCATGGATTTATGAAGGGAAAATCATGCTTGACTACTCTTCTGGAGTTTTTTGAGGATGTAACTATGAAAATGGACAAGGGAGAGCCAGTGAATGTAGTGTACCTGGACTTCCAGAAAGCTTTTGATAAAGTCCCACTTAGGAGATTAGTGAGCAAAATCAGGGCACATGGTATTGGGGGCAGAGTATTGACATGGATTGAAAATTGGCTGCCTGACAGGAAACAAAGAGTAGCGATTAACGGGTCCCTTTCGGAATGCCAGGCTGTGACCAGTGGGGTATCGGAAGGTTCAGTGCTAGGACCGCTGTTTACAATACACAGTAATGATTAGATGAAAGGATTAAAAGTAATATTAGCAAATTTGTGATCACACAAAGCTGGGTGGCAGTGTGAAATGTCAGGAAAAGGTTATGAGAATGCAGGGTGACTTGGACAGATAGGGTCCGTGGGCAAATGTATGGCAGACGGAGTTTAATGTGGATAAACGTGAGGTTATTCACTTTGGTGGCAAAAGCAGGAAGGCAGATTACTCTCTAAATGGAGTAAAGTTAGGAAAAGGGGAAGTACAACGAGATCTAAGTGTTCTTGTACATCAGTCAATGAAAGCAAACATGCAGGTACAGCAGGCAGTGAAGAAAGCTAATGGCATGCTGGCCTTTATAACAAGAGGAATTGAGTATAGTCGTAAAGAGGTCCTTCTGCAGCTGTACAGGGCCCTGGTGAGACCCCACCTGGAGTATTGTGTGCAGGTTTGGTCTCCAAATTTGAAGAAGGACATTCATGCTATTGAGGTAGTGCAGCGTAGGTTCACAAGGTTAATTCCCGGAATGGCGGGACTGTCATATGTTGAAAGATTGGAGCGACTGGGCTTTTATACACTGGAACTTAGAAGGATGAGAGTGGATCTGATTGAGACATATAAGATTATTAAGGGATTGGACACTCTGGAGGCAGGAGGCATGTTCCCGCTGATGGGTGAGTCCAGAACTAGAGGCCACAGTTTAAGAATAAGGGGTAGGCCATTTAGAACTGAGATGCGGTAAAACAGTTTCACCCTGAGAGTGGTGGATATGTGGAATGCTCCACCCCAGAGGGAGTGGAAGCCAAGTCTCTGGATGCATTCAAGAGAGAGTTAGATAGAGCTCTTATAGATAGCTGGATCAAGGGATATGGGGAGAGGGCAGGAACGGGGTACTAATTGTGTATGATCTGCCATGATCACAGTGTATAGCGGTGCAGGCTGGAAGGGCCGAATGGCCTACTCCTGCCCCTTTTGTCTATTGTCTATTGTATTCGTTCGAACTCAATATGAATGTATACATTTCAGAATTAGTGTACGGGAACAAAACGTAAGGTCTTTAAACGTGTTTCTTGTCGTTCCCCATGTTCGACATCATTACTGTTAAGGGCCAGTGCTGCAAACCAGCTCTAGCAAGGGCAACCTATATTTACTGTATGGAAATACTGTCAGGCCGATAGGAAATGTGTCCCAATGTGTTGTCAAATTAGAGCGAAGTTGTGCCGAAGCGGAACTATTTCTCATTCATACTGTGGACTTCGATGTGCTGAAACTAGAGAGCTTCAGCCAGACAGAAAAAATACAACAGCCTCCCAGAAATATGCCACGTAAATGGGAACATTAAATTAAGGGAAAACACCGTACAAGGAAGAAAGAGAATGGAATTTGAATGCCCGGTTCGGCAGCCACGACCAGCACACCGCAAAAGTTTAGGAATTACGTACTTCGAGAATGGATACACGTGCTTTCACAATTGGATACCCGGGTGATTTAATCTGCAAGGTAAACTACATTGCTACGGGAGGGAATTAATCAAACGCCGTAATCAATAACGGGAAAGGAGAATCTTTTGCTGAATGAAAGGCAATGCGGTCCTGTTGGGAACAGATGTAATGACTGAGAACAACAGTTTCAGGCAGTTTAATTTACGACAATCCTTGTGGTTCAGGTGTGAGATTACCTTGATTTTGGAACATTATTTGACGCGTTCATCGGAGCGGTACAGACTTCTAAATAAAATCAAAACGATGGTAGCGGTAGAGAGCAGAAGAACTTTAAACTTTAATCGTTTGTGTCACTGCATAGATAAATGCATTTGTGTAGCTGCGAAAATTCTGAATCACAGAACCCGCAAAATGTGCCTGGAAAAGCCGAATAGACATTTCAGGTCTGTGTCGAGGCATCGCATGAGAATGAAGACCAGAGTGGCTGCCGCCCAACAGAGAAGGAAACAAGCCGACAGGGCGAAGAGCAGAATGAAGAATTGTCTCTGACTCTCCATCTCCGGATCTCGATGTTTCCCGAAATGTTCACGTCCATTGAGTCCGCTGCGGACTCTGCTCGCCGCGAGCATCTGTCTGACGGTCAGCCGATTGAGGGTCAATATGAGGAAGAAAGGAAGTAGCGGATTCAACAGACGATCCACCCAATAAAACACTTCAAACGATTCTGAGAAAGGAAGTCCGAGTCTTCCGAAACTGACCCAATTACCTGTCACCATCAACTTTTTTCTTTCTATATAAATAAGATACAATGGGAATTTTTACACACAATTTGATGGATACTGTGCCAATCCAGAAAATCCCTAGTTTTTGAGGATTCATAATTTTGTTTTAAATTTAGAGATGCATATGGCCGCAAAGTGATCGATTATAAACGCGACAGTAAACCAGACGGAACAGTCAACAGCCACGTGACACCGGACGTCGTGGACAAGGCAGAACGGAGCCTTGTCCTGGACACTGTAACGTCCGTGTGCTGGACCCATCTTGTAGAACAGGACTTCAATAATCACCACCTGTAGATCCGCCGCAGCCATCGCCACCAGGTAACGCGTAACACTTTTGGAAAGACCGCAGTTTCCTCGGCAGAGAATTACTATTGCCACAAAGTTAATTGCAGTGTGACATGAAAATACCAAACACAAGACTTTAAAAAGAAAATATCAAACCGCATTTTTGTAGAAATACAAGCACCTCTTGTTCGTTTGAAAGAAAATGCATCGTTCATCTCTATCACTGGAAGTGAAAATATGCCTCAGCAAATAAAAGGCGGTTGTTTAAGAGATGTGTTAGCTAGGGACGGAGTAGCGTTCGACTGAGGGAGAAAGTGATAGTGGAGAGGTGGGCTAGGGACGGGCTGAGGTAACAGTGAAAGGGGGATAGAGACTGGGGTTACGGCTTGGGGCGTGGATTGAGAAAATTGAGGGCGAGGGGTGTAGGAGGGAGACTGCTGTCTGTAAGTGATAAGAGAAAGGCTGAGAGAAGCGACATTCGGTCAGAGAGACTGGGTAACGTGAGCTTGACAGGGGTAGGGGAAAGAGAGTGTGGGAGGGAGATAATAGGGTGAAGGTCAGGTTAGTAAGGGTCTAGGGAGAGAGGGAGTGAGGGGGTGAGAGAGACTGTATGAGAGAGGCAAGGACTGAAACAAGTACTGAGGTAAGAGGCAGGTACTGGAAAGAGAGTCTGGGCTAGGGAAAATGGGAAGAGACTGACAATGGAAGAAAAGTACAGGAAGGGAGATTGTTGAGGGAGCGAGACAGGCAATAAGACCAAGGGAAGCGAAGAAAAGCTTGAGAGGGAGATGAAGGCGAGAGGAAGATTGGGGGAGGGTACATCAGAGACACCAAACGGAGCGATACAGCGATACATTGGGGTGGTGAGACAGAGAGGGAGGGAGGGAGGGAGGGAGAGAGAGAGAGGGAGAGAGACGAGGGACAGTGCAAGAAATGAGTAAGTGATTGGTCGAGCACTGAGGTTGGGGGGGAGAGAGAGAGAGACTGGGTAGAAAACGAGTGTGGAAAGAGGGAGATTTGGGGAAAGAAAGACGAGGAAGAGTCAGAATCTGGGTGAGAAAGACTGCAGAGGAGAGTGGAGAAGAAAGTCGGGACAGAGGCCGGTGAGATACGAACTAGCAATGGGGAGAAAAAGATCAGGCGAGTGGGAGCTTGGGAGGAGAGAGAAGCCGGGGTGATGAGAGAGATTTCGGAGTGGTAGAGAGTGGAACAGCATAGAGACGGACAGAGAGAGGGGAGCTGGGAAAGAAAGCCTGTGAAGAGAGGCAGTGCATTTTGTGTGCAGCAGGATGGTGAAGAGGGAAACTGGGCTGTATGGAGAGACATTGGGAAGGGAAAGAGACCGGGGTTGGGCAGAGAGAGTCGCGGTACAGCAAAATGTCGGGGCGGGTACGTCAGGGATGAGGGCTTGTAGGGAAGCCTCTGTCAAAATGCAGAAATATATACCGTGTGGAGCTTGAGGGCTTTCCGTCACGAATAGCGTTCTGGGACTGCAGTGCCACCATTGTAAAGTTCTGCTGAAATAACCAATCTGAGCCGTCTTGGTGCCTTCTCCCCTTGACCCCACTCCGTCCAAACGGCATTCACGGTCTCCCTCCCTCCCTCCGAACATTATTCGCCACCATCACACTCCCTCTGTTTGATATCCAACCTCCCTCCCTGTGGATGAATTTTCAGAATATAAAGTTTGCAGGGCTGCATGTTGCTTTAGATTTTTGACATTCTGGACTTCTGTGTTTTGCACTTAAGAATATCGTTCTTGTCAGTTCTACTCCTCAGAACAATAACACGGCGGCAGAAATAAGTGTAAACCGAGGAACAGCAAATCATGAAAGTAGACATTGTGAACAAATCCCATTGTTCTGCTGAAGGTTAACACATTCCCTGCTAGTCGGTTCAACGAGAAGCATTTTACCCGAACATCAGAGTTCAACACATGTGGACTCTCCGTCACATCATTCTGAAATTAAAAAAATCCAATTAAACTTTATTTTTAACGTTTCTGACAATTTACCTTAGTCGAGCGGGATCCCAACAAAACGGAGACGAACGATGGAGTACAATACTTCCTTCGTCATCGTTAAAACAAAGTTTGACCTGTTTACTTCCCCTGCTTTGCCTGAGCACATCGTAATATAGTTGCTTTCCCAGGTGCCTTCCTCCTTGTGGGCGGTACACAAAAATCACGTGGGTCGTGTACATTCGGCCCCACCAGACGTAGACCGATGCTATTCTACCCTCCATATGGCAACAGATTTTTTTTTTTACCGGATGCAGTGTAAGGCATCAAGCTTGTCATAAAATAACTTCTGGATCAGGAAGTGCTGCTACCAACCTGTAGATTCTGTAATTCCCCTATTTTACCAGTTCTGAAACCAGGTCGTGATAATGAGTAACGATTTTTACAAGAGCTAAGGGCTATTTACAACATATTTGCACCTCTTCCTCCCGTCTTTGACAATACTGACGTTAACCTCTCGGTATTCCTGCCACATCTGAATGTTATTCTCTTATAGACCCTGTTCTGCCCTTTTCTCCATCCCAGTGCATAAGGATAGTCAGTATTTGTTCGTTTTTGCTTACAGTGGTAGACAGTGAACTTGGTCCAGGTTGAATCTTGAGTATACTGAGAGACCCTCGTTTTATGCCGCAGCAGTCATACGGGATTTAAGCGCTGTCCAGTTGCCAGAGTAAAGTATCATTTTATAAAGTGCCGATTATCTACTTATTGTCTCTCCCAGCCGACATAATTGTGAAAAAAGACTTTGCGGCTTTATGGGCAAACCATGCTGAAAATGGACAAAATAAAAACATCAATAAACATCTGCTTTTTCTTTCCGCTCTACAGTATTTGGGACACATGGTTTCTGAAGGAACTGAACCACTTTCCAAAGAACAAATTGCAGCTTTTATTAATGAGCCACCTCCCCACACCCGAACTGAAATGCTGCCCGTTTTGGAACGGTCGGTTACTGTAGTCATTGGATTTCTGAATATCGAATGATGGACGCTCCTCTTCGACAAGCCTCATTACCGAGCATGTCCGCCGGAATACAGTGAACTCAGGAAATGAACACAGCCTTTAATGCTCTCAACACCGCTTTGTCAGCCTCCCCTGCTTTGGGCATATCTGACTATCCAGATCCTTTCCAATTATTCGTCAATGTTCAGCAAGGGTTTGCTAGTGGCAATGTATCACAACGGCCTGGGGGCCTCAGACGACCCAATGTATAATATTATAATTAAAATCAGGTGTAAAAGTTGTGCCTGTTTGTCTAAGATATGTCGCCAACAACAGAACAACAGTCAACAACAGAAGGACATGTGCTGTTTTCAGACAACAAAGTTAATCCCTGGTCATTAACATCTCCGGAATGCAATAGTTTGTCATTTAATCATGCCAGGCAGTGATGGCGTAGTTATTAAGCCACTCAATCTGATTGGGAGTGCAAGTGGCCAAGACTGGAATGAAGTATCGTGGGATTCAGACTGTTATTGTGTTCACGGGGTGGCCGGAGATGGGCATAATCCTTACATATCATCGGAGATATTATTTAGGACAAAGAATTGAGTTACTAAAAACTGACGTAAATCTATTCTGCGGTCGAAACGCTACAGGTCGTGTTACCGATTATATGGGTCAAACCCCGGTCCAGAGTAATCACCGGTGTTGCATAACGCTGATCGGTTGCTGGACAGATATCAGTGAGACGGAACTGGAACTGCAACAGAGAGAGTAATGATCGGTCAGAAAGCTGTAACACAGCTCCGAAAGTAATTCTGCGATATTTCTATTTGTGGCTTGGCGCATCAGATAATCAATGTAAAAGATACAGTGTTCAATGATTATACAGACACGAAGAATTTACTTTATTAAGGAGAATACGGTAACATACAGCGATGAATGGTAAGCATAGATGCCTCAATTATTAATTAAAATTTGAACCAAACCATCCTTATCAGCTGAGTATTTCCAGTAAGTACTGATTTTATTTCGGATTGCTAGTGTTTTTTTTATATCGATTTAAGTTTACGGAGAGCTTAATTAGTTTCAGAGAAGGTTCAGAGAAAGACAGAAAACAGAGAGAGAGATTGAGAGAGAGAGAGAGAGAGAGAGAGAGAGAGAGAGAGAGAGAGAGAGAGAGAGAGAGAGAGAGAGAACAAACAAAAGGCCGACATTTTTTTTCCGTTGCTCCAGAAGTTCTTTATATTTCTGCCTACTTTTTTGTTATCAGTGTAAATAATTTTTGCGAAGTACTGCAGTGAGACTGGTTTCTGGTTTCTGTCAGAACGGGACTGGACGTGCAGATTGAGAGAGAGACAGAGAACAGAATTTGATGTAAGGAAACACAGGACCTTGAGATGCGATCGAGGGAAAAGATGCGCACGGACAAAAAAAGGAGCATTCTGGAGACGGAGCCGGAGCTGAAAAAAAAACACACATATGACCCCAGAACGCTTCAATCCGCTAATATTTCCTCTTACGGTGAAACTGACCAATCTAAACTGGTGTTTTGCGGAGGAGAAGAGAATAGCGGGAGGTTCTGGTGGAATCGAGGGCATCGTGAGAGTGTTTGGGAGTAAAACACAGTGAGCACTAAAAGGAAGAGTAACAAGCAGCGGACAGGGTGGAGAAAAGGGAGCGGATCCATCCTGACTGAACAATCCCTGAGTGAAACGCTAGAACCAAGAATGAAATCTCATGGAGAGAATGTAAATAAAACGGGCGGGACCTTACTGGACCGTCCGTGGTTGTTCAAGTGTTGTACAAGGTCTGGGTGAATTACCTATTTGAGAGGAATCTGAGGAAGGACAACTTTTATCTGTACGTGGTAGACAGCGAGGAAAATATATTACCGCTATATCAATTGCTCGGTTGTCAGCCGTGTATACAATATATATATATCGGCAGTATATATAGGCAAGTGGATAGCTTATGGAGGAAACATGGCCCTTGGCTTAATTCTACTGTAGAAATAAGCTGGACGCTCTATGATTTAACGAATGTGTTTAACAGTTTCAGCGGGTATTTCACCGCGTTTTTCAGCTCCTCTCTGAACTTGCTCTGAGTCACGGCGTAAATACATGTGTTGGTGCAGGAACTGAGGATCTGCAGCATCGTCGCCGTGGATTCTGCGATATATATCGAATCCCCGTCCGTGTAACGATTGATGATTGCAATCCGTCGATAGATATCGAACACCAGTCGTGTCACCCACAGAAATATAAAACTACCGGTTATGCTGAAGAGTAAAACGACCGATTTCCTTCGGTTCTCCATCTCCGGGTCCTTGTCAATCTTTCCGTTGCTGCGGCCCCGGAGCCCCATCCGGACTCTATTGGCGGAAAAGATCCGTCTCACTGTCAGAGCATTGAACAATAAAATCAGAACAAACGGGAGACCCGGCATGAAAATGCGATGAATCGTCTCAAATGCGGCCCACGAGGGGGACGTAAAAAAACTCTCTTTTGTAAAACAGCCATAGAAAACTCCGTTAATTATCTCCGAAGGCTCTAATGTAAAGTAAAAAGGGATACATTCCAAACAGCCCAGAACACTCACTGCCCCGGTAACCACACCCGCTGTTCTTTCGGTGCAATATTTTGTTTTCAGCGTTTCACAACAAATGGCCACAAATCTGTCACAGGTGAACGCGACTGTCAGCCAGACAGAGACCCCGGTGCTGGCTAAAAGCAGGCAACGAACTCCCCTGCAAACGGGTGTCCAATAGAGGAAAGAAAATCTAAAATATATCAAAACCGTCCACTTCAGCAGAGGGTCAGAGACAACGACGAGGAGATCGGCCGCTGCCATTCCCAGCAGGTAGCGAGTGACACATTTGGAGAGACCGCACTTTCCTCGGGAAAGGATCACAATCGCCACTAGGTTTACTGAAAGAGAGAGGGAAGAGAACAGAGAAATTCCTGACTAGTAAGTGGAATACAGCCGCAGTGTGATAGAATCAAATTAGGTCTTGTGTTTTTGTTTCTGCCTCGAAGGATGAATACTGGACCCAGTTTATATGAAGCAACGGACAATGTGCATTCTCGGCGTAACTGAGTTGCCAAGATTTGCCAAGAGTTTTGTAAATGGTTTAAATCTGGGTGCATTCTCAAACCGGCGAGAGGACAGCTGCTTAAATACTTCCTCGGCCGCAGTACGGGATGTGCATTCATTATCAACATAACTGGCTCTGAACAGCACAGGAATGAAATGAAATCCACATCTGCAGTTCCCTCTGCTCACCCAGTCATGCGATTCCTGTGGACAGAAATAAAGACAACTGGTTCCCTCAGAAGCAGTAGAGCCCGGTCTCCTCCTTACAGACATTTCAATTCACAATTTCTAATGACATCGAGGCAGCGAAAAGGCAGCATCTAGGCTTCAATACGCAACGCCTCCCGCTACGAAAGCAAAGCGATTAACATTATCAGCGCCTTCCGCTGTGGAAAGAATTACCGAGCGAATCGCTTCAGGACATCAGAATTAACTCTCAGTTTCTGCCGTTTGCTGGTGTGTCAGTGGCTTACCGGGAATTCCAGCGGCTGAAATAACCGGGTAGTAAATGTCTTCTATCCGCCAGATTACTGGATATCCCATTTTAGTGACGCAGTGAACGCTTTTGCTCTGAATTCCACAGCTCGCAAGACACTCTGGACTGACGAACTGCAACAGGCTCTGATTTATACAGGAGATCCATCTCCAGTGACAAGGTCCCAAACTCTCCCATTGTTATTGAACAAATTAATTACATCACCGGTAGTGTCTCAGGTGCAAATGCTGTGGGCATGTGACATGATCACGTCAATGTCATTGGTATTACCTCAGTCAGATCCCTCTGTGTAATGCGACCGAAACGGGCAATGAGACCAGTGAGTGAGCAATGAGCGGCTCTATTCACACCGTTCCACAGTTGTATTGGCAGCGGTCACGACTGTTCCTGTTTTCCAACCTCAAACTTACTCTGTGGCTCTCTTTCAACAAGCAATCCGGAATCGATGTGTCCAGCATTTCCGGCAATTTTCGCTGTCACGCCTGCTGTTTCATCTGCAAATAGATCCGGTTTCCCCTCAGTGTGCTCTGCATCCGGGGACATATGAATACTCTCTCAGTCTCCTCCTGCAAGCTTTCAATTAATGTCATTCTTTTTTTAAAATTCAGCAGCTGCACTTTGGCCGCACAGGCACCAAATGCATCCCAACCCGCTCCACTACGTGCCACCAAATATAAAACATACCCTTTGTGCACACAGACACGCTGTGCAGTTCTCTGTCAGCCCTGGACGGCATCGATGTTTAAGTCATTTTGTTCAGCTTCCCGGTATAATGTTTATTTCCGATTCCTTCATCTTCAGATCTGTCCAGGGTATCCTACATCTTAAATTATCTTCTCCACATCTGTAGTATCTGTGTATTTGTATGTATGTCTGTCTGTCTGGTTGTATGTGTAAGAGTGTGCGTGTAGATGTCATGATTGTGTATGTATGTTTCTACGTGTTTGTGTGTGTGAGTGTGCATATATACAGTATGTGTGAGAATGTTGGTTTGTATATATCTGTATGTGTGCATGTTTGTGTTTGTGAGTGTGATGAGTGTGTGTGTGTGCGTGTGTACGGGTATATACTGTATGTGTTTGCGTTAGTGAGTATGATGAGTGTGTGCGTGTGGGGTTGTGTATGTGTCTGTCTGTGTGTGGATGTGTGTATATGCGTGCATGTGTTTGTGTGTTTGTGTATGTATGTACGTACAGTGTACGTATCCGTAATATATATGTATAACATTTCCTATGCGTGCTGTGGGTTTTAAAACGGTGCTGCCGACAAGTCCGCTGTTTAATCCACCTAGGGATCAGTTCGATGCTGAAATACTGTGCCGTTCAATTAGCTATCGGAATATATTGGGCTGATCAGACTCCCATTCTCTGCCCTGTGATTTACGAGCACACCCATCAACACATTTGTCTGGTGTAAATAGCGGCATGATTTAATAGAGTATTTTCTGCCATGTACAGATTGCATTGCGATTTCATTTCATGGTTTAACATAACAATGCCCGCGACCTTTGTATTACTTAGGCAATGCCCTGCAGAAATGCACGCAGGACTGCCAAATAAGACCTCATCATCACATAAAACCATGTTAAAAACCATTAAACACACACACACACACACACACACACACACACACACACACACACACACACGCACGCACACACACACACACACACACACACACACACACACACACACACACACACACACACACACACACACACACACACACAGACACACACAAAGGTGCAGGCAAATAAACGCGAGTGTATGTGTTAAATTATCTGCCGATCATCCTGTCCATGCTTTCCCGTCCCACTCCGACCGCATTAAACAAAGTACTGTACGGTTGAGTCAACGCGATGATGACGGGAGAGGAGAAACAAAAGGGTCATTGAAACAGCCGCAGAGCAAAGTTGCCGAAACAAAAGATATTCGTAGCAGAATGACACAAAAGACAGTAAATTGAGTTAACAGAGAGCAATTGCTGAATCTGCCGGACAACAAAGGATGAATCATGCAATACGTTTCAAGGTGAAAATGAAGAGAGCGTTGATATTCAGTTCACCTGAAATGCAGAATTAGTGAGAGAGAGAGCGACAGCAGAGGAGGGACAATCGACAATCGGGAGACATTCAGTCGGATAATATGAGAGCTTCATTCTCCAACTGCTGGTCGAGGGCACAGTGTGCGAGGGGTGGCTCATTCTGCACTCACCGGTCTGCGGTGCACTGTAGGAATGCGGGGTTCATTTCGTAGATATCAGTCCCTGGTACAGTCTTAGAGTGTGGGTGAGGTTCTTAAGATCTCACTCTCTGGTTCAGTTTAAGAGTGTGCATTTCATTTCGTACATCGTACATTTTCAATCGTAGTAAGGGGCTGGGAGTGAAAGCAACGCGGAAGGCAGATCGTTTTTCTTTTCTTTAACTGATCGGGAAAAAGAGGCTGTACTGTGCAGGCGCGGGACGTAGCGCGCCAAGGTTGAAAAGGAAGAACGCCATATACAGCGACCATCGTCGTAGCGGCCATTGTTTCTACGGTTAAAGGCAAAACGAATAAGAATAAGGAAACTTGGTTCTCGAGGGGTATTGGAACTCTGATAAGAATTAGAAGAGAGAGATGCATAAAATATATAGGCGATAAGGAGGAAACAAGATGCTTGCGGAGTATAAGAGAGTACGAAAATACTTAAGAAAGAAATCAGGAGGGCAAAAAAAATAGACATGAGGTTGCTTTGGCAGTCTGGCTGAAGGATAATCCTAAGAGCTTCTGCAGGTATGTTAAGAGCAAAAGACTAGTCAGGGAGAAAGTTAATCCTCTTGAAGATCAGAGTGGTCGGCTATGTACGGAACCAAAACAAATGGGAGAGATATTATGTGGGTTTTTTGCATCTGTATTTACTAAGGAAACTTTTATGGAGTCTATGGAAACAATGCAAACCAGTAGGGAGGTCATGGAACTTATACAGATTAAAGAGGAGGATGTGCTTGCTGACTTGTGGCAAATCAGAGTAGATAAATCCCCAGGACCTGACAATTTCAGGGGCCCTCGCATAAATATTTAAAATCCTGATATCCACGTGTCAGTTTCCGGAGGATTGGAGGATAGCTCATCTAGTTCCGTTGTTTAAAAAAGGCTCAAAAAGAAAGCCGGGAAGTTATAGGCTGGTATGTTTGACATCGGTAGTAGGTAAATTATTGGAAAAAATACTAAGGGATAGGATCTACAATTATTTGATTAGACAGAGACTTAATAGAAACAGTCAGCATGGCGTTGTGCGTGGTAGATCATGTTTAACCAGTCTATTAGAGTTTTTCGAGGAAGTTAGCAAAAAAGTGGATAAAGGGAAGGCAGTGGATGTTGTATACGTGTACCAGTAAGGCCTTTGACAAGGTGGAGCATGGGAGATTAGTTAGGAAGATTGAGTCGCTAGGTATAAATGGAGAGGTAGTAAATTGGATTAGACATTGGCTCAATGGAAGAAACCAGAGAGTGGTAGTGGAGGATTGCTACTCTGAGTGGAGGCCTGTGACTAGTGGTGTGCCACTAGTCAGTGCTGGGTCCATTGTTATTTGTCATCTATATCAATGATCTGGATGACAATGTGGGAAATTGGATCAGCAAATTTGCCGATGATACAAAGACTGGAGGTGCAGTGGACAGTGAGGAATGTTTTCAAAGCTTGCAGAGGGACTTGGACCAGTTGGAGGAATGGACAGAAAAGTGGCAGATGGAGTTTAATGCGGACAAGTGTGAGGTATTGCACTTCGGAAGATCAAACCGAGGTAGAACATACAAGTTAAGTGGCAGGTCAGAGAGGAGTGCAGTAGAACAGTCGAATCTGAGAATACAGATACATAATTCCCTAAAAATGGCGCCACAAGTAGATAGGGTTGTCAAGAGAGCATGTGGAATATTGGCCTTTATAAATCAAATTAATGAGTGTCAGAGTTGGAATGTAATTATGAGATTGTATAAGACATTGGTGAGACCAAATTTGGAGTACTGTGTGCAGTTTTGGTCACCTAATTACAAGAAGGATATTAATAAGGTTGAAAGCGTGCAGAGAATGTTTAAAAGGATGTTGCCAGGACTTGAGAAACTGAGTTACAGAGAAAGGTTGAAAAGGTAAGGACTATTTTTTTACCCTGGAGCGTAGGAGAATGAGTGGTGATTTGATAGAGGTGTATAAAATTATGCTGGGTACAGATAGAGTGAATGCAAGCAGGCTTTTTCCACTGAGGCCAGGGGAGAAAAAAAAACAGAGGTCATGCGTTAAAGGTGAATGGGGAAACGTTTAAAGGGAACAATGGGGGGGGGGCTTCTTCACACAGAGAGTGGTGGGAGGGGGGAATGAACTGCCAGAAGAAGTGGCGAATGCGTGCTCACTTTCAACATTTAAGAAACATTTGGACATATACATAAATGAGAGGGGTTTGGAGGGATATGGCCCAGGTGCAAGTCAGTGTGACTAGGCAAAAAAAAAGTTTCGGCAGTTGCAAGAAGGGCATAAAGGCCTGTTTCTGTGCTATAATGTCATGTGGTTCAATGGTTCTATACCAGTCATTGTTAAACTCTGAGAGTGTGGAATTCATTCTGTATCTGTCGGTCTCTGCTTCAGTGTGAGGGTGTGGGTTTCATTCTGTATCTGTCCGTCTCTGCTTCAGTGTGAGAGTATGCTTTTTATTCTGTATTGTCAGTCTCTGCTACAGTGTGAGAGTGTGGGTTTCATTCTGTTTCTGTCAGTCTCTGCTACAGTGTGAGAGTGTGGGTTTCATTCTGTTTCTGTCAGTCTCTGCTACAGTGTGAGAGTGTGGGTTTCATTCTGTTTCTGTCAGTCTCTGCTACAGTGTGAGAGTGTGGGTTTCATTCTGTATCTGTCTGTCTGCTACAGTGTGAGAGTGTGGGTTTCATTCTGTATCTGTCTGTCTGCTACAGTGTGAGAGTGTGGGTTTCATTCTGTATCTGTCTGTCTCTGCTACAGTGTGAGGGTGTGGGTTTCATTCTCTATCTGTCGGTCTCTGCTTCTGTGTGAGAGTGTGGGTCTCATTCTGTATCTGTCGGTCTGTGCTACAGTGTGAGAGTGTGGGTTTCATTCTGTATCTGTCAGTCTCTGCTTCAGTGTGAGTGTGTGGGTTTCATTCTGTTTCTGTCAGTCTCTGCTACAGTGTGAGAGTGTGGGTTTCATTCTGTATCTGTCAGTCTCTGCTACAGTGTGAGAGTGTGGGTTTCATTCTGTATCTGTCTGTCTGCTACAGTGTGAGAGTGTGGGTTTCATTCTGTATCTGTCAGTCTCTGAAAATTTAAAATTATAATTTAAATAACTAAGTGCGTAAGTACATTCATAACATTGTAGAAATAAAACACACAGCGGCAGCACGGTTCACGTTCCAGTAGCATTTATATGCATACATATCCCCAAAAATGTCTAAATTGCTCCCTTCACCGTGTTCTCTGCACTCTTACTTCTGCCGATTCTGTTATCCGTTTCTAAATGTGCCCCAGGGTATGAGTTTATTCGAGGGATGTCCCTCCCGTCAATAATATCACATGAATTACAATTTTCTTCTGATAGATTCAGACGTCTGTGTCGCGCCATCTATGTTTCATAGAAAAATAGTGACAACCTATTTTCTGTGCTGCACTGAGTCTTTGGGTGCAGGATTATAAGGCAGGCTTAAGTTTCACATTTGGAGTAATGGCAACAATGGGCTGCTGGTGAATTGCTGAAAAGCTGGCGTAACAGCTCAGGGAACCAACACACCCCACCCGATCCCCGTATGTGACAACGGATAGAAATCGTACCTGCTGTGTTCACAGACGCTCTGTCCAGTTCCCCATCAGGCCTGGACCAAATCGATGTTTATTTAATTTTGATTAGTCTCCCCTGTAAAATATTTATTTTCTAAACCTTGAAGTCCAGAGTTGTCCACATTTTCCTTCAGCTCTTAAGCAATCTTATCCACATCTATACTATCTGAAATTCTATGTGTGAGCGTGTTATGTGTGTGTGTGTGTATGTGTGTGTGTGTGTGTGTGTGTGTGTGTGTGTGTGTGTGTGTGTGTGTGTGTGTGTGTGTGTGTGTGTGTGTGTGCCTGTGGGTCTGTCTGTCTTTATGTGTGTGTATGTGTGTATGTATACGTATGCGTGTATGTGTGACTAAATGAGTGTTTGTGTGTAGGAATGCATTGTATATATCTTTTAAATCATATGAATAAAATTTCCGATTCCAGCCGTGGATTTTAAAACGGTACGGTAACCCAGACAGCCGCTATTGAATCCACTTGAGGAACGGTTACATGCTGAAATACTGTAGTGTTCAATTCTCTGTAGGAATATATTGGGCTGATAAGGCTGTCATTTACTCTTCTGTGTGTAACAAGCACAACCAAGTACACGATTGTCTCTGGTGTTAATACCGGCATGATATTTTTTATCATTTGTGAGTTCAACTCCATAAAAAGATGTCTTCATCTCCTGCTTTAACATAAAACACCGGTGGACTTGGCATTAGCTCCGCAGTGCCCTGGTGTAAATAGCCGCTGGACAGCCAAACCAGGTTACACATTAAATCAATTCAAATTAGAAACCATTTCCACCACACACACACACACACACACATATTTTCTCCATTTTCCGCTAGCACACGCACACCCTCTCACACTCACGCACTCAATTCATCCATCTCTCTCTCTCTCTCTCTCTCTCACACACACACACACACACACACACACACACACACACGCTCATATCTCTCGCCAATTCGTGTATTAAACGATTTGCCGATGTCCCTGTTCATACTTTCCTCTCTGATGGCATTACAGAGAATGTCACTGATGGAATTAAACAAGATATTTTACGGTTGAGATTGCAAATAGATTCAGGGACTTGAAAAAAAAAACAGAAAATACATTGAAAGGGTTGCATGGCTGTGTTGCAGAAAGAATGCAACAGCTGCAACATGAATGAAAATGTCGCGGGTAGAGTGTGAAGAGGGGTGGGTAATTCTGTACACATCGGTCTTCGGTGCAACGTCAGAGTGCACGGTTCATTTTGTAGATATCAGCCCCTTGTATGGACTGAGAGTGTGGGGTTCTGTCGGTGTCACTCTCTGGTTCAGTGAATTCATTCTGTACATGTCAGTCACTGCTAAAGTGTGACAGTGTGGGTTTCATTCTGTATCTGTCAGTCTCTGCTCGAGCATTAAGTGTGTCGCCTCTGTCCAGTACCTGCGAATCTCTGATTCAGTGTGAGCTGGCGTATATTTTTTCTCATTATTTCCAGCTGTTCCTCAAATGAAGTAAATCAAGTAAACCTAGTAAAAAATTAAAATAGATTCTGTACTCCCTGCTCTATTTTTAGATCAGGAGTCTTCTGCAGTTGATGACGTTAAAATTGTGCAATGGACAGTGCCCTTACGAATGATGACGTTTGTGTGGAGCAGTACATCCTGTATAATCGAGTAATTTGGTAAACAGACAGTTCGGCCCGACTTAATACTGTACGCTATTTGTTGTACATCCAGACAGAGTCAATTAAGCAGCGCCTGATCTGTAACTTTCTATGGCTTGAAAACGCAACTTCTTAAATGTTGAATGAAATTAAATAAAATATTGAAATTAATTAATTTAATAAGAACGTGAATAAATTCATAATTTGAAAGGAGCAAACCTCGCAGAGGCAGCGCATTTCATGTTCCAGCGACATTTATGTGAATATATTTCTCTCAGCAACTCTAAATTGCTCCCTTCACTGTGTATCTCTGCACTCTTATGTTTCGCGTTTCTGTTACACATTGCACTGTGGGCACCAGAACATCAATTCATTCCAGCGATGTCCTATTCATAAACAATGTAATAAACATTTCGACTTTCTAATGACAGCGTCAAGCTGGTCTGTAATATGTGTTTCATAATTTCTCATGGATTGCGATGGGACGGTGCTGAAGGAGCTGCACTCTGTGTCTGACCCCGTGGGAGTGTGTGAAGTGACAATGTCGAGGGAGCTTCACTATTTTTCGGACATCCGCGATATACTGTATTTAATGAAGCAACTAATGCTGTCGAACCGCTGACATGCTACCGCGACTGCGTTACTGTGCTGCAGCTGTGCTGGATCCTCGGAGATACTGTCGCCCGAGAATTTGACTCTGCTCTCCGTGTCCACTGCTGAGCCAAAAACGAGGGTCGTTGTGTTCTGCTGAATTCTTCCTCCGGAATGCTGCCATCAGTCCCTCAGTCATTCTGGTGCTCTTGTGGGGGGTATGTGTTTCCGCAGCATTTAAGTGGCCGGACTGGTCTTGGACAATTGCGCTGAGTATCTCTAAAATGCTGATGGGATCACTTTCTGTGTTAGCCAAGGGAACGGCAAGAGAAATGGGACAAGTTTTCAGTAAAGAATGGAGATATGTATGATGCGGCATGACTCTGGAAAATAGAAACACTGAAACACAGAAAGTCTACAGTACAGTACAGGCCCTTCGGCCCACAATTCTGTGATATCAGCTATGGTTACCCAAAGCTCTCTATTATTCCAGGAGCCCGTCAAAATGGGGCAGAATAAATTTACATTTGAAATCTCTTGGAAATAGATTCCGTTTACGCTTCAGGATCTCAGCGCAGTGTATGATTCCACAATCGTCATGCATGTGAGATGTCGACTTTTCTGGAAAGGTTTGAGTACGGGATAGGGTGATGAACATATATGACCGATTTATTCAGTACAATTAATTGCTTCGCTTTGTTTTAAATCCTGTGTCGTAACACTCGGTACTTTTGCGCAGAACTATCAGCCTGAGGCCTTGATGTAATTGCGGATGCTTCAAGTTATTCGTTGCCATATCGTCAAGTTCAGGTTATTCTCATCTATTTGAAAGGGCCGTCCTGTTCTGCTACTCTGGGAGGAATTCCCTCATTCATTGATTTGTATAGATCAGGCAGATCCACTATTTGAACTCATCTGGATATGCTGAGATGTGTTATTCCTGATTATTCTAGGTTCAGAAGGCTGAATGACGTGGAAATATCGGGAGATTACACATAGAAGCTGTTGCTGGCATTGTAAGGTTCTTCTATTCTCTGTCATTCGGATATATTTCAGACATAGATTATCTGCATTCGGCACTGTGTTACTGCAGAGTGTTTTCTCTGACAGAAGTGTCAATATTAAATTTGTTTTCAATAGTTTGGCAGTTTAGGATATCATCCAGTCATCCCGATTTACAAAGCTGTGGTTTTGAATTTCATATAGTTTGCTGACGTATTTCTTTCTACGGTTTGATGAGTAACCAGGCTGTGTCTCGTGCCGAGAAGAATTTGGTTCAGCGTTGCGATATTATCACCAGGGCGTCATCATTGTGAGGAATTTCCTCACGTTTTAGGATTTTAAAATTGCAGCTGAACTGCTATTTGTATGAGTCGTGTCCCTGTGCGGTTGGTTCTTGTGCGGGGATTTTCTCCTTTCTTTAATCACTATATTTTCCGGTTTTAAGATTGCATTGGGCATTGTAAACTGAGAAAATAAAGAATGTCATTGTACTGTTGAAATAGACTCTGCATCCGTTAAGCTAAAGCATATTTCTGTGCGGTGTTGCAAGTACAAAGGGGCAAGGCCCTGATATACTGGATGTTTTTCATTTCTATTCTGAGTCTCGTATATTATTTGGCGCTATGAGATTGAAGTATCAATGTCACGGTTTATTAGGCGGAGGTCACTAATAATGCTGGGCTGTGAGATTTTCTTATTCTTTGGCCCAAACAATTGTTCAATATCTACTATCGTGTTCCATCTGAGACCATGCATTTTTGTATCATGTTCCGTGATGTTTTATTATTGTCGTGGATCAAAGCCAGACTGAAATGTTGCATACCCACATACGCTTTTTCACCCACGGTGCTGGAGACATGTGTAACACCCTGCTATTTTACTATCTTTACTTTCATCTTCATTCAATTTACTTATCTGGTTTTCATCTTTATCTTTACAAGGAAATCTCTCGCCTGCATCCTTGATCAACTTTAATGTTACTGCTTTTCATCCTCCTTTAATCTACTTACTTGGTCCTGCAACGGAAAGACAATCAGACGCAAGCACAAGCGCGAACAAAATTTCATTCAGTTTGCCCCTTTAAGTTTTATTAATACCTATTGGTTGTATTTATCATTCGGAGAACACCTTGGGTGCATACCCAAAACACCCTGGACTGTCTGTAGAAGCACTGCTAATGTCATGGTTTTCTGTGGCAGCGGTGTTTGGGTTATGGTTGGAGATAACGGGGGCTTTGAAATGTGCGCCGTTCAGTGAGGCGAGTTTTTTTTTTGTTTTTCTCGTTTTGTGCGTGAGTCGCTCTATAAGCCGGCGGTGCTCTACGCAAAAGGTGCTGAAAGCATCTTCCGCATTGCTCTGGATGATCGCAATTCCTTTGTCGCGGTGCAATGCTGTTTCGTCTTTCGTTTTTTTCCTCATTTGTCCGCATTTGGATCTGACGTCCCTGCCGTGTGAGACCATGATTTTAAATTTCAGCAAATTTGCTCCCATTCACTGTTCTCTATTTGTATTTTATTGGGTCTTCAGAAGCTGAAGTGGTCTGAACAAAGTATAACAGGTTATCTATTATCTTGAGGTAGACTGCCGGTGTGGGATGATGTACTACTACAGGGTGTCGTTCGGATAAATTCCATCTCTATCAGGAACAGGAAAACGACGTGAAATATTTTTAATTTATTTTTATGAACCATAGAACGATAGAACACTACGGCACAGTACAGGCCCTTTTCCCTCCATGTTATGCTGACGCATATAATCCTTTAAAGACGTACTAAACGCACACTACCCCATAACCCTCCATTTTTCATTCATCCCTGTGCCTGTCCAAGACTCTCCTAACCACCCCCAATGTTTTAACCTCCAGCACCATCCCAGTCAAGTCATTCCAGGCACTCACAACCCTCTGTGTAAAATACTTACCACCGATGTCTCTCCCAAAACTACCCCCTCCCAAGCCCGTAACCATTCCGTCTAGTGATTGCCACTGCTGCCCTGAGAAACAGGCACTGAACATCGAACCCATCCATGCCTCTCACAATCCTGCAAAACTCCATCAGGTCCCCTCCCATTCTTCCAATCTCCAAAGAGAAAAGTCCCAGCTCCGCCAGTCCCGCTCCACACGACTTGTTCTCCAATCCAGACAACCTCTCGGCAAATCTCCTCTGCACCCTCTCCATAGCATCCGCATCCTTCCGATAATGATATGACCAGAATTGAACGCAATAATCTAAGTGCGCTCTCACCAGAGATTTGTAGAGTAACAACAAGACCTTTCCACTCTTGACCTCAAACGGGGGGTTTGAGGGGGGTTAATGAAGCCTAGCATCCAATAGGCCCTCTTAACTACCCTGTCAACCTGTGCAGCGACCTTGAGGGACGTGTGGATTTGAAACCCAAGATCCTTTTGTTCATACACACTCCTAAGTAACTCACCATTAATCCTGTACTCAGTTTTCTGGTCTGTCCTTCCAAAATGCATCACCTCACACTTGTCGGGATTGAACTCCATCCGCCATCCTTCTGTCCAACTCTGCTGCCCGTCCACATCCTCTCGTAACCGTCGACCACCTACAGCTCCATCCACAACTCCTCCAATCTTCGTGTCATCAGCAACATCGCTCACCCATCCTTCCAGCTCCACATGCAGGTCACCCAAAAAATCACAAATAGCAGGGATCCCAGGACAGATCTATGAGTCACCCCACCAGTCACCGAACTCCAGGCAGAACACCTTGCACCCCACAACCACCCTCTGCCTTCTTCCCTCAATCCAACCCCCTATCCAAAGAGCCAAGTTTCCAATTATCCCATACCCATGACTCCACAGATGAGACTCTCATGAGGGTCAAATTGTCAAATGCCTTGCCAAAGTCCATGCAGACCACATCCACTGCCTCGCCCACATAGCCTCCCTCGTCATCTCTTCAAAAAACTCAATAAGGGTTGTGAGGGACGTTCCTCCCTCCACAAAGCCATGCCGAACACCCATGAGTAGACTGCCCCTTCAAATTCTCGTAGATCCCATCCTCAAGAATCCCCTCCAGTAGTTTGCAGACCACCGACGCAAGAGCCATCTGTCTACAGTTCCCAGGCTTCACCCCACCACCTTCTATAAAAAAAGGGAACTACACTTGCCATGCTCCAGTCCTCTGGCACTTCCCCTGCAGCCAAGGAGGACCCAAAGATCATAACCAATGCTCCCGCGATTTCCCCTCTCAACCCACACAACGACCTGCTGTGTATCACATCCGGCCCTGGGGATCCACCAATCTCAACGTCTCTAAGAAGATCCAGCACCTCCTCCTCCCCAATCGCCGCACTGTCCAGCCCACAGGCCCACTCTATATGGACCTCATCCTGTCAGGGTCCGGTCCGGAAACCACGTTTCGGGCCTCGATCTGGTCCGCGTGCTCCAGGCTCCGTGTCTTACAGCTGTCCCTCCCGGACCCTTTGAGCCTGTTAAGATCATCCTGGATCAAGGAGGAACACCTGTGGCCAATTCGGCTAGCTGGTGTTTATAAGGGGCCATGGGACGGAGACCGGCCGTTCGTCGTTTTCTTCTTTTTCTCCGCTGGCTCCGAACTCTGCTATACATTCTGTTATCCAGCTCGGGCTCAGATCTACTCCTCATCATGATGCTCTGTACCGTACCCGTGCTGCCAGGTTGGTCCTCTACCCCCAGCTTTCTTCCCATGCGCTGGTCCCGTTTCTCTGTTCGTTTGTTTTGCTCGCGCAGTCGCGTTGTCTGACGGCTTTTCCCAATTTTCCTGCTAGAAGGGCTGTTGTGCTGGTCACCCTGGACCTATACCCGTTCCTACCCCTTGCCTACGTGGGGCGGGACCGGCCGACCCGCCGCTGTCCGGCCGTGGTTCTGCCCGTTCCTATCCATTGCCTCCGTCGGAAAGGCCCTGCCGGACTGCCGCTGCCTGGCATGGTTTCTGCCCCGTCCTCCTATTCCGCCCGAACTCTGGGATTGTGCCCTGCACCGACCTAGGGGTCCGCGTGGTGCCCAGGCCTCCGGCGTTTCCATCTGGGAGGCAGCCCTGCCCAGGATATATGCTGCCCGCCAAAGAGGACTCTCCGCCAATCTATCTAGCCACCTAGGCCTGAACTCAGGGATCCCGCTCCGCTCTGTTTGCCTGCCTTCCTCGTCTGAACTGTGGGATCTGCATGCCTGTTTGCCCCGAACTGTGGGATCTGCCTGCCTGTTTGCCCCGAACTGTGGCATCTGCCTGCCTGCCCCGAACTGTGGGATCTGTCTGCCTACCTTTTCCACCTATTGCTCCCTCAGGGTTGTGCTCCGCACGTGCCCAGGTGTCCTGGACTGGCCCAACCCTTTGTGTTCCCGCCTGGGAGGCGGCCCTGCCCGGGATCAAAGCGGCCCGCCCTAGGAACTCCTACACTTTCCACCTTTCGTTTCCCAAGGTTTGTGCCCCGCACCTGCCCAGGTGTCCGCGACTGGCCCATCCCTTTGTGTTCCCGCCTGGGAGGCGGCCCTGCCCGGGATCAATGCGGCCCGCCCTAGGAACTCCTACACTTTCCACCTTTCGTTTCCCAAGGTTTGTGCCCCGCACCTGCCCAGGTGTCCGCGACTGGCCCATCCCTTTGTGTTCCCGCCTGGGAGGTGGCCCTGCCCGAGATACATGCGGCCCGCCATGTGGAATCTGACTGCCTGCCTGCCCTGAACTGTGGGATCTGCCTTCCTGCCTACCTGCCTGCCCCGAACTGTGGGATCTGCCTGCTTGGCCCGAACTGTGGGATCTGCCTGCCTTCCTTTTCCACCTATTGCTCCCTTAGGGTTGTGCCCCGCACCTGCCCACGTGTCTGCGACTGGCCCAGCCCTCTGTGTTTTCCGCCTGGGTGGCGGCCCTGCCCGAGACGCATGCGGCCCGCCATGAGGAATCTGGCTGCTTGCCTGCCCCGAACTGTGGGATCGGACTGCCTGCCTGCCCCGAACTGTGGGATCTGCCTGCCTACCTGCCTTCCCCGAACTGTGGGATCTGCCTGCCTCGTCTGAACTCTTGGATCCAGCCTCGCCTGCAGTAACCGTTAAATGCCATGGCATCCCCATGCTGTCCTCCCCCTAGTACTTCAGCGTCTGCGTCCTGCGTTTGGGTCCATCCGAACCCCGTTCCTGACAGTTACTTTGCAACCGAGAATTAACTCTAGATTTCGAGTAGCAACAGAGAGATTGATGTCGGTGGGTTCGACAGCTGTCTGGATACGGAGCACCGCACTTCGTTCACCCACGTACTTCCTTCAGCTGGACTGTCGAAGATTTATCGCACTGAGCAGAATTCCTGAAACCAAATCAGCAGTAACTTTGTAATTTTAAGTATTAATAGCACAAACTTCTTGTTAATTGTCTTTATAATTGACAAAACTGGGAGAAGAAGCATTAATGAGTATACCATAGCGCCCTCGCTCGCTCCCTCTGTTGAAAGGCCATGTGTAAACTCATGAACCATTTCTCCTGCTCCGTCCGAACGGTGACAATACTTACGAGCCCTCCGGATTCAGAGCTTAGATGAAGAGACTTAAAGATCCGCTTTGATTTCTCGCTGGGGTGAAATATTCTGATGGTCAAGAAAACACTATGAGGAAAACATGGCCCAAAGTGAACATGAAATTGGTAAATTGCCGTCTAATTCTCTCTCTCCCGCTGACTTTCAAACTCCCCCGTTTATCTCTCTTGCCCTGTCTACAATGTGACACCCTCCCCTGCTTCTCTTCTCCCTCTCCCTCCCCACATACTCTTTTGCTCCTCACTACCACACTTTCCTCAAGGCTGAATCAAGCGTTAGCAATCAATAGTCAATGTTTGTGTTCAGTAAAATGACTGCTGATTGGGGTGTGAAGTTTATAGATATTCCTTTACAACACGGCTGGAGTGAAATATAGGGGAGGAGATATGAACTGGAGCTGAAACTTAGGGGCGAACAACATAACATGAAGTACTGATTTTCCAATAAATTTGTTTCCTTTACTGTGTTTCTGTGCTACGTTAAGATAAGAACATCATGTGAAATTTAGCTGAAAAAGGATTGAAGTTTGAACCAATAAAATATTTATGTATTTCAATAAGAAATACTCTCCAGCCGAGGGTGGGAGGGGGTTGAGATTACGATTCATTTGCTGAACAGGACAGACGGGTCCATGAAAGGGAAACGCTTTCGCAGTTTCATGTCACTCACTCTACAGACTCCCCATTGAACTGTTGACCGGCGAGCCTCCGTATATTACCGTACATAAGCATGTTCGCTGATCTTCCGTCAATATCACGCTCGCCGGTTGTGACTGGTGTGGTTGAGCGACTGTGCACACACCCGTTATTTATCAACAACCCACAAACCAACCCTCGTCAAAGACATGCAACATACCTAGTTCCCATTGGTGTGTGCATGTGTCAATCTAAAGAGCCTGTATTAATTCATAATTACTTCACGACTCGTGTTAATGGGATATGTCAGATATCATTGGACAGACATGATGTGGGTGTTACAGTGGGGCGACAGGGAAGCGCACCCAAGTGCAGGACACAGGTATGGAGACTGACTTGGACTTGACCTGGACTTGGTCTAAGCCAGCACTTAGATTAGACTTGAACACCGAGACTGGACTTGGACTGGGACACGAAGTGACAGGATCCCCAACTAGACGTAGCTGTAAACAGCCGGATCTACTCAACTGGAAACGAGACGATCGAAACCAAACAACAACAGACAATTGGTATCTTGACATGGAGACGCTCATGAAGCGGCAAACGGCCGGCAGTGACTTGACTGGACACCAAGCACTGACAGGACTCAGAGCCTTAACTTGGACTGGGACTCGAGGCCTTGAATTGGACTGGTACTCGAGGATTTGTCTTAGATGGATTCGAGGCCTTGACTTAGACTGGAACTCGAGGCCTTGAGTGGACACGAAGCCTTGACTTGGACTTGGACTCGAGGCCTTGACTTGGACTGGGACTCGAGGCCTTGACTTGGACGGGGACGCGAGGCCTTGACTTGGACTGGGACCTGGAACCTTGACTGAGACTGGGACTCGAGGCCTTGACTTGGACTGGGACTCGAGGCCTTGACTTGGACTGGGACGTGGAGCCTTGACTGAGACTGGGACTCGAGGCCTTGACTTGGACGGGGACTCGAGGCCTTGACTTGGACTGGGACTCGAGGCCTTGACTTGGACTGGGACGTGGAGCCTTGACTGAGACTGGGACTCGAGGCCTTGACTTGGACGGGGACTCGAGGCCTTGACTTGGACTGGGACTCGAGGCCTTGACTGAGACGGGGACTCGAGGCCTTGACTTGGACTGGGACTCGAGGCCTTGACTGAGACGGGGACTCGAGGCCTTGACTTGGACTGGGACTCGAGGCCTTGACTGAGATTGGGACTCGAGGCTTTGACTTGGACGGGGACGCGAGGCCTTGACTGAGACTGGGACTCGAGGCCTTGACTTGGAGTGGGACCCGAGGCCTTGACTTGGACTGGGGCGCGAGGCCTTGACTTAGACTCGAACACGAAGCCTTCAAAAAAAAACAACAACAACAACAGAGCACTCTCATCCCGGCTCGGAGCAGCGGCAAAACGGCCGGCAACACACAGTTGGACACGAGACCACAAAAACAAACAACAGGCAATGCAAATCTTGACACAGAGAAGCTCCTGAAGACAGTCCCTTATTCTTGGCAGCACGGAACATTCATCGCCGCCCTGGCTCAGTTGATGAACCGGCAGCGAGTAGCTGTAAGCTGGAGTTTTTTTTTATGCTGCCAGTTCGAATCAGGTACCCTAATCAAGGAACCCAGTCGAACACGGGGAAAAAGGAAATTAACTGAAATAAGTGGTTAACGGACCGGACCTGACAATGAAAAGCAATGACAAAGAGGAATGTTTGGTTACTAAGCCCGCTACCGCTATGATCAGGCGATGGAGATGCTGCCATATTGCTGAGCAATATTGTCTCTGATTCACTTTCTGCCTCTAACGATCAATGAGGAACAATGGAATCCCGTGATGCTAAGTCAGCTAAGTTTGCCATGCATTTCAGAAATGACTGCTGACCTTTATTTTAAATTCCATTTGACGTCATTACATATTCTGCATCCCCTCTTATATATCAGCTCCCCACTTTCTTCAGTGATTACGAATGGAAGAGAGAGGCAGGCAGTACAGAAGAAGACTGCACGGGCGGTGTGTCAATAGGCGTCGCACGTCTGCCTTGGTATTCGTTTAAGAAATGACTGATCTTTGCCAGCATGCAGAGCACTTCAAAACCAGTTTCGAAACTCTCGCTATTGCTCTAATTTCAGTTTTTTTTTTTTTTTGCTAATGTGCCTGGGCTGTTTCTGACGATCTGCCTCTCAGAGAATGCATTGACAATGCAATTCAATTAAAAGCAGATGTTAGTTAAAGTGTATGTTGTTCACGAGTGGCAGACAATTGAAAACATTCAACATATTTTCTGCTCAATTCAAACCTCCATTTTTATAAATATCACCCTGACTTCTCAAAACCCAAGCAAAATGAAGATGAAAAGGGATTATCCTTTATAGGAAGAACTTATAGGCTTGGGTATCAATTACATCCTAGCAAGGTGTTTGTGTTCTGCAAAGACTTCTGTACTGCCGGGTCAGTTCCCTGGTAAGAGGCTAACAGTGCTATTTAAGTACAGGTATAGTCTGATAGGCACTTAGTTCATCCCGGAGTCAGAGAATAACACCCGGACGGAGAAAGCCGCAAACCCATGCGCTTGAAGTGGCCACTCTCAGTGAGAAATGATTGCTTACAGCATGCTAAAAAT
The DNA here is from genome assembly GCF_030144855.1 of Hypanus sabinus. Classification (NCBI taxonomy): domain Eukaryota; kingdom Metazoa; phylum Chordata; class Chondrichthyes; order Myliobatiformes; family Dasyatidae; genus Hypanus; species Hypanus sabinus. The sequence goes on along the minus strand of NW_026780686.1, from coordinate 44,057 downwards.
AAATATACAATTATAATGCCGATTCTATCTCCAATATAAGAGACTTCATGCATAACGGAGATTTAGAGAAACTCACGTAAAATGTTAGAGGTGATTAAGCAATTAATGTTTCTGACTGAGCCCCATCTTTAGGATTCGTCTGGGCTCTTTATGGCCGGTTCTTTGTTCGAATGTGGAAGAACACGTGGCTGAAACACAATACTTGCTCGAGTTTCAATTTCAGAAGAATTCGGGAAAATACTCATGATGTTCTCTTCTGGTCCTCAGTAAAACGACCATGTGCGGAAAAGCTACAGCGGTCACACAGGCAAAGAAAAAAATACATCCATCCCTTGCTCACGAAATTGTAAAAAAAACTTGTAAAAATTGTAAATTGCACAGTAACATATTCCCAAAGAGTTTGTGTAAACGCAGGAAAAGAAGAGACATAATATAGCACATGGGTAACGAAAGGCATTAGGTAACGATCCTGCAGGTGCCTGAAACCCACACATAGTCATGAATTCCATCCATCCTTATTACGTGTTTGTGAAGGGATTGGGATGCCCCCAATCACACCCCACACGTAACAAAGAAAACCTGTTGACGTCACAAGCCATTAGAATATCACGTGACAAAGATATCATTGATACGTGCACATGCATGAGAATCCCTGACGTACAGCACGCATTTTAGATTCAGCCGAGGCCCTTTATACAGGGAACAAAAAGCTAAGCAAGTGACAGAGAATGCACCGAGGAGAATTTGCAGTTGTGGCTCCCGACCTCATTCCGAATAGAAAAGAAGTTAAGAAGCGATTAGAGCAACGATTCCAAACCACATATTGCAAGGTTGTATTGCAAGTATATTCATATAAGTTTCCCCAGATTCGGCATTTAAACTTTTACAACCTTCTATAGACTCACATTTTGTCTGCTTTTGCATGTTGATTGCCGCATCTCGAGTCATCTGCTTAATTATTTCATAAAACTACTTTGATATCCTTAGTTTTGAGTTTCAGCTCTTCACCTACCACAGCGGAATATAATCTGATGCTTTACGTATGAATAGTCATGAGGTGCACAAAGATAATAATCACTCTGTTGCTGCTTAATCTGCTGGTTACGTTTCTACGCGAAACACCGAGTTATAGAGTGAGAGCTGAAATCAATACGCCACTGAACAGCGATACAAACAAATTCTACATATTTATGAAATGTGTGCAGAATAGTTTTTTGCAACAATACATAGAAGTAACGACTAGAGATGGGGCAGTGTTGGATCTCCTGTTAGGCAATGCGATAGATCAGCTGACAGATGTATGTGTTGGGGAGCACTTCAGGTCCAGTGATCACAATAGCATTAGCTTCAATATAATTATGGAAAATGACAGGACAGGACCTAGAGTTGAGATTTTGATTGGAGAATGGCTAACTTTGAGGAGATGCGAAGGGATTTAGAGAGAGTGGATTGGGTCAAGTTGTTTTATGGGAAGGATGTAATAGAGAAATGGAGGTCATTTAAGGGTGAAATTATGAGGGTACAGAATCTTTATGTTGCTGTTAGGTTGTAAGGAAAGGTTAAAGGTTTGAAAGCACCATGGTTTTCAACGGATATTGGAAATTTGGTTCGGAAAAAGAGGGATGTCTACAATAGATATAGGCAGCATGGAGTAAAGGAATTGCTCAAGGAATATAAAGAATGTAAAAGGAATCTTAAGAGAGATTAGAAAAAACTAAAAGTAGTTACGAGGTTGGTTTGGCAAATAAGGTGAAAGTAAATCCCAAAGGTTTCTACAGTTATATAAAAAGCAAGAGGATAGTAAGGGGTAAAATTGGCCCCTTACAGAATCAGAGTGGTCAGCTATATGTGGAGCCGAGGGAGATGGGAGAGATTTTGAACGATTTCTTCTCTTCGCTATTCACTAAGAAGAAGGATATTGAATTGTGTAAGGTGTGGGAAACAAGTAAGGAAGCTATGGAACCTATGACAATTAAAGAGGTGGAAGTATTGGCGCTTTTAAGAAATTTAGAAGTGGATAAATCTCCGGGTCCTGACAGGATATTCCCCATGACCTTGAGGGAAGTTTGTGTAGAAATAGCAGGAGCTCTGACGGAGTCCTTTAAGATGTCATTAGAAACGGGTATTGTGCCGGAGGATTGGCGTATTGCTCATGTGGTTCCATTGTTTAAAAAGGGTTCTAGAAGTAAACCTAGTAATTATAGACCTGTCAGTTTGACATCAGTGGTGGGTAAATTAATGGAAAGTATACTTAGAGATAGTATTAATAATTATCTGGATAGACAGGATCTGATTAGGAGTAGCCAGCATGGATTTGTGCGTGGAAGGTCATGTTTGACAAACCTTATTGAATTTTTTGAAGACGTTACGAGGAATGTTGATGAGGGTAAGGCAATAGATGTAGTCTATATGGACGTCAGCAAAGCCTTTGACAAAGTTCCACATGGAAGGTTAGTTAAGAAGATTCAGTCGTTAGGTATTTATGCTGGAGTAATAAAATGGATTCAACAGTGGCTAGATGGGAGATGCCAGAGAGTAGTGGTGGATAATTGTTTATCGGGATGGAGGCCGGTGACTAGCGGGTGCCTCAGGGATCTGTTTTGGGCCCAATGCTGTTTGTAACATAGATAAATGATCTGGATGATGGGGTGTTAAATTGGATTAGTAAGTATGCCGATGATACTAAGGTAGGAGGTGCTGTGGATAATGAGGTGGGTTTTCAAAGCTTGCAGGGAGATTTATGCAGGTTAGAAGAATGGGCTGAACGTTGGCAGATGGAGTTTAATGCGGAGAAGTGTGAGGTTCTACATTTTGGCAGGAATAATCCAAATAGAAAATACAGGGTAAATGGTAGGGCATTGAGGAATGCAGAGGAACAGAGAGATCTAGGAATAACAGTGCATAGTTCCCTGAAGGTGGAGTCTCATGTCGATAGGGTGGTGAAGAAGGCTTTTGGTTCGCTGGCCTTTATAATTCAAAGCATTGAGAACAGAAGTTGGGATGTAATGTTAAAATTGTACAAGGCATTGGTAAGACCAAATTTGGAATATTGTGTGCAGTTCTGGTCACCGAATTATAGGAAAGATATCAATAAATTAGAGAGTGCAGAGACGATTTACTAGGATGTTACCTGGGTTTCAGCACTTAAGTTACAGAGAAAGGTTGAACAAGTTAGATCTCTATTCCTTGGAGCGTAGAAGGTTGAGGGGGGATTTGATCGAGGTATTTAAAATTTTGAGAGGGATAGATAGAGTTGACGTGAATAGGCTGTTTCCATTGAGAGTAGGGTAGATTCAAACGAGAGGACATGATTTGAGAGTTAGGGGGCAGAAGTTTAAGGGAGACACGAGGGGATATTTATTTACTCAGTGAGAGATAGTTGTATGGAATGAGCTTCCTGTAGAAGTGGTAGAGGCCAGTTCAGTTGTTTCATTTGAGGTAAAATTGGATAGGTATATGGACAGGAAAGGAGTGGAGGATTATGAGCTGAGTACTGGTAGGTGGGACTAGGTGAGATTAAGAGTTCGGCACGGACTAGGAGGGCCGAGATGGCCTGTTTCCGTGCTGTGATTGCTATATGTTTATGGTTATATGGCAAATCACAATTAGGGATAATTTCATTTACATTTTATTTACAGAGCTTCCCATTTAGTGTAAACAGGTACTTCGCCCCGATCTTCAGCTCCTCCCTGAATTTCCTCTGTGTCAGTCCATAGATACACGTGTTGGTGCAGGAACTGAGCAACATCAACATATCCCCGGACACTTGTAGGATAAACGTAGGTGTGTTGTAATATTTGTCTGTGAAATAAAAGTTTACCGCTGGCCAGGTCATGGAGTGTACAATATTGGTTATCCACAATAATATGAAATTGGCAGATAGAGCGAAAAACAAAACCATTGACTTTCTCCGGTTCTTAACCTCTGGATCACTTTTGTTGTCAGTATTTCTCCGAAGTCCACGGCGAACTACATTCGCTGCTACAATATATCTGGTGGTCAACGTATTGATCAACACAATTAAACCAAATGGTAATAAAGGGGTCACGATGGTATCAAATACCTCGTAACCTCTCCACAGGGGTGATGTATAGTACTCTGGTTTGGCAATGCACTTCCCTGGTTCTGCTGCAAAGTAAAATGGAAATGACTGAACACAACTACCTATGACCACTGCCACGATCATCACGGTCGCTGTTCTTTCGGTACAATATCGGGCCCGCAGCTTCTGGAGGCAGATCGCGACATAGCGATCGAGAGTGAAAGCGACAGTCAGCCAAACGGAACAATCCATCGTTGCAATCGTCAAAATATTTTCCACACCACACATCGGGGGCTTCACCAAAAAATCAGCATATGGATAGAAAACATTGATTTTACGCAATACAACACCAAATACAACGACCAGCAGATCTGCAGACGCCATGGTCACGAGGTATCGAGTGATAACTTTGGACAGGCCACAATTTCTTCGAGACAGGACCACAATCGCCGCTAAATTAACTGAGAAAAGAGAAATAACATGTAGCAGTCATTCCTTAATGTGTCTGGATTGCTCAGTGTGACATTACTTGCATGGTAAGGCTGGAAGTCCAGATCGCACCGTTTAGGTAACAGTCCACACTATTGATTGTTGTACATAGAACATAGAACATAGATCATAGACAGTACAGCACAGTAAGGCCCTTCGGCACACAATGTTGTGCCGACCCTAATACCCTGTCACCCATATAACCCCTTACCTTAAATTATTCCATATACCTGTCTAGTAGTCTCTTAAACTTCACTAGTGTATATGCCTCCACCACTGACTCAGGCAGTGCATTCCACTCACCAACCACTCTCTAAGTGCAAAACCTTCCTCTAATACCCCCCTTGAACTTCCCTCCACTTACCTTAAAGATATGTCCTCTTGTACTGAGCATTGGTGCCCTGGGGAAGAGGCGATGGCTGTCCACTCTGTCTGTTCCTCTTAAAATCTTGTACACCTCTATCATGTCTCCTCTCATCCTCATTCTGTCCACAGAGTACAGCCCTAGCTCCCTGGATCATTGGTCATAATCCATACTCTCTGAACCATCTTTAAACCAGGCAGTATCCTGGTGAATCTCCTTTGTACCCTTTCCAATGCTTCCACATCCTTCCTATTGTGAGGCGACCAAAACTGGACACAGTACTCCAAATGTGGCCTAAATTGAGTTTTTTTTTACCAATTTTACCAAAATGCATCATCGTACATTTCCCAGTACTGTATTCCATCTGCCACTTTTGTGCCCATATGTCTGAGCCCTGTGGCAATAACGTTGCTTCCTCAGCAATACCTGCCTTTCCACCCATCTATCGTCTCATCCGCAAACTTTGCCAGAGAGCCATCAGTTCCATAATGGTAATCCTTTACGGTCGGAAGAAGAAAACTATGATGGAAATTTGTTTCTGAGATCGCAAGTCAGCTAATAGTGATTTGCTCAGCGACGTTGCCGGGATAATTGTCATGTGTCATCAATATCGAAGATTTGGAGAACAATGTACAAAACACGGGGAGTAGATTTACAGACGACAATAAAATAGATTGTCTAATGGAGAGCGAGGTCAGCTATCAAACATTAGGTTGCTATCTTCATCAGTTCAGTAAGTTGGTCAAGGAATGGAATGGTGGAGGTTATTTGGGCTTATTTGAGCTTATTATTATGGAGGGTTTTTTCTTGGAAAGGTAAGCAAGGTAGGAGATTCTTAACGAAAATTGGGGCTCCGCAGAGTCTCGAGAATAGAGGGGTCTTGTATTTCAAGAACAGGATTCACTGCAAGTGGAGCCTAAGGTGGACAGGGTAAGTATGAAGACAATAGACAATAGGTGCTGAAGTAGACCATTCGGCCCCTCGAGAACTAGGATCGGTAGACTTCATTAGTGAAAGAACTGAGCAGGAAACTTTGGATGGAGGTGCAAATACGCACGTCCTGTTCCGCCTGTACATACAGAACTGTGAGCATCGGGGGCACCTTGCAATTGGAAAGGCTCACATTGACTTAGTCCAGAAACAATTTACCAAAATGTTGCGAGGATTTTAGACACTTCTTTGCAGAGAGAGCTTGACCAGAGCCGGACATTATTCTCAGCAGCTCAGGCAGATGGGTGTTAATCATACAGAGGCTCAGAAAACCACAGCGGGCAGAAACAGTGTAAATTTACCCAGTCTCTTTCCACAGGGTTGAGGAATCCGGCGCGGGTATAAATTCAGTGGGAAAGGTTCAATAGATATTTGAGGGCAAGGGTTATACAAATGGGGCAATTAGGTGAATTGTGCTGCGCGACGTTGTGGCTGTGGTAGACCCAATAATAAGGGGAAGTTGGACGGGTAAATGGCTATGAAGCGTTTGAAAGTTTCTGAGGCGAACGCTGAAACATCGCACGGCATCTTATTTGAAATGGAATCTTTGCAAATAATATCTCTTTTTTCTGCTGCGTAACTCTACCACTCCAAAATAAATTCGGATTCTCGTTAATCCTAAATTCAGGGTATTTCCATCGGACACCTTTCCCCCCTGGTTGTTTTTACTGTTTCCCTGTATCCCCTCTGACCCTTCAGGTATCAATTTCCAATATCCATAGAACATTTCTATCGAACACCTTTCCCCCCGGATTGTTTTTACTGTTTCCCTGCATCAACTATGACCCTACAGATAACAATTTCCAACAGCCTGACGACCAGGACAGCACAGACCCTTTGGCTGAATGCACAGGACAGCCACCATAACTATTCCAGGCAGAGGACATTATGAATCTAACACAATCATTTTGTGTTAGAATCTGAACCAGACTCAAGGTTAATTTCAGCGGCGTATGTCTTGAAATTCAGTACATCCGAAACGTAAACGTGTAAGGTTATGATAAGCAAACAAAGAATAAAAATGAAAGGCATCAAATTCACGTAAATCATATCTTTCAACAAGTTGATGAAATGTGCTTCTATTTTCATTATTTCCAGAGGGAGTTTATATTAAAAGACCAGAATAACAAAGCACATCCGCTCTAAATTGCAGCGCATAATTTAAAGACTACAGTATGCCACACATCTCGGCATTTCCACGACCTTACCTGGAATACCAACAGCTGCCGGTACGGGATAGTAAATGGAGACAATTTAATAAATTGCTGGATATCCCATTTTCTGCTAGAAGCGGCGATCAGTTGTACGAAAAGAGCCAAATGTCCAGTGCCCTGTTTCAATGACCCCTTATACAACAAGAGGCATGTTGCTTAAGCCAATTAATGCCCCTTTAGGTATATTAGCTACAGGACAGTGAACAAACAACGAGTGTTTGTTTCGGTCTATTTTTACTCATTGTGACATTGGGTAACACACTTAACTGTTCCCGGTGCATGACAAGTAATGGATTCGATGTTCATTCAATGTATTTTAAATGAGTCAGATAAATACTCTAGCACAGCACAAAAAAGCTGGACCCATCCAGTTCGTGTCAAATTCTGCCTCGACCTCCTTACCGTTACATTCACGTACTTAACCAAATTTGTCTAAGTGTCACATCAAACCCACGTCCAGCACTTTCGCTGACAGCAAGTTGGACACCCTCCCCAATCTTAGAATGGAGATCCGCATCAGCTTTGCCTTAAACGTTTTATTTTCCATCCTTAACATGTGAACGATAATTTCAGTCTCACCCAAATAGTGACACAAGCCTGCATCTCATCTTTCACCTCATAATTTCCATGCTTATAAACATATAGCAATTGCAGCAAGGGAACAGACCATCTCGGCCCTTCTGGCCCGTGCCGAACTCTTACTCTTACCTAGTTCCTTCGACCTGCACTCACCCCATATACCTATCTGTCCATATACCTATCCAATATTTTAATGACAATATCGAACTTGCCTCTACAACTTCTAATGGAAGTTCGTTCTGCTACCACTCTATGAGTAAAGAAGTTCTCTCATAACCTTTAACCATGTTAACTTCAACCGTGTTAACAATAAACTTTTTCCCCTTAACTCTCAACTCATGTCCACTTGTTTGAATCTCCCCTACTCTCAACCCTATCTATCCCCTTCATAATTTTAAATACCTCTATCAAGTCTCACCTCAACCTCCTTCGCTCCAAAGAATAAAAATAACTTGTTCAACCTTTCTCTGTAACTTAGGTTCTGAAAACCAGGTAAAATTCTCGTAAATCTTTCCTGTACTCTTTCTATTTTGTTGACATCTTTCCTATAATTCGGTGACCAGAACTGTACACAATACTCTATAATTTGGCCTCAGCAATGCCTTCAACCATTTTAATCTATCTTCTATGTAATGTCCCCACTTTCTCCTACACTCAAAATAAGGAAAAAAAAAATCAATGTTCTAACTTATTCAAACATTCCATGAAGTCAGGTCTTCAAGTTTCGTCAAGGACCTTGTAAACTTTCTCTGTATTTGTTCACTCTCAGTGATTTCTTTGTGCAGGTGTTTGATCAGAACTTCACACAATACTCAAATCTAATTCAGAATGCAACTTCAGAATTACATCTTCAACTAAATAGTCTGATTTATCAATGCCTAACTGTCCAAAACCCGCTTTATGGCCCAATCTACCTGCGGCAGCACTATGAATGAAAAATGGATCTGTACTCACAGACCCCTTTGTTCCACTGCACTACTCAGTGTCATACTATTCCATGTGTACCTCCTACCCTGGTTAGTGTCCCCACTGTACAACATCTCTCACGTCCGCATTAACAACAGAGCCAGCGATGATCACTGCTGCACTCCAGTATTTTCTTACCTCCATTCAGAGTCACAACCATATAACTTCACTCTCTGGCTTCTACCGTACTCATGTTGAATCCGGTTTACTGCATCCCACTGAAAGAAAGGGACTAAACCGTATGGACTAACCTCCTATGTTGGCTTTGTCAAAAGCCTTGTTAATGTCCAAGTCAACGAGATCCACTGACATGTCTTCATCAGGTTTTAGAAAAAAAGGTTTGTAAGATTGCTTAGATATGACGTACACTCACAAAGCCATGTCGAATTTCAACAATAATGCCATGTCTATCGAAATACCTACGATACATATACTGTCCCTACGAGTACCTTGAAATAATTTACCCACTATTGGCGTCAGACCTGTAATTTCCTGACACAATCCGAGCCGTTGCCGAGCAGAAAAATAATGACAATACATGTTCTCCAGTAACATGGGCTCTTGACAGCGATTAAGGATCCTTTAAATATCTCAGATGAGACCCCAAAAATTAATGGACTTGCCTCCCAAAAAGTTCGTGTGGAAAACTTTACAAGAATCTGGAAATTAGCCATTCTAATTTGATTCAATACAAATGTAACCGTCTATCGGTCAATATATCTGTTTATTTCTTTTTCTATTGGTCTGTCCATCTATCAATATGTCCGTCTGTCTGTCTGTCTATCTATCTATCTATCTATCTATCTATCTATCTATCTATCTATCTATCTATCTATCTATCTATTTATCTATCTATCTGTCTCTCTACCTAATTCCCCTTCAGGTTTTCTGCTAGAGCAACATCATGACAAATTTTAAGACTGCTGAATTCCCTCTTGTGTTTTCTTGAATGTTGTATACTCCCCAGGCTTGATATAGCAGAATTTATTCTGCCTAACAGAATTAAATATACCCCTTGAAAAGCAAGGTACTGTAAGGACGATGGCCTTTGTGTTTTATTCCAACAGGAACAAATGAGCACTGTACTCTCAATACCACTTCTGAATGCCTCACACTTACCCAGCATTCTGTAGGACAGATTCGGCAAATTCTACGCCAGCCAGTTCTTTACAGAATCGAAGTCCTAGTGAATGTGTTGAATGTGTTGAAGGTTAAGCTCATCTATGAACACAACCTTAATTTTCTTGCAACAATCTGACATTTTTGCAAATTTGCTACTCAATTCCGCCGCTCCTCAATGTAGTCTGTACCGTGATCAACGCTCTGTTTTTATTCTCTTGCACATCTACTGTACGGGAACCTATTTCGTTGTGTGAACCCTTGACACAACGAAATAGGTTCCCGTACAGTAGATGTGCAATTGGTCCTCATTGTGAACATCATTCCTTCCGTGGAATAGAGTTCAATGATCCAAATTCTGCATCCTGTCTCCTTCCCCACGTGCTGAACTGTGTCATGGTCATATTTGAAGTTTCAGTGTCATGTGGTTCGGGTAGCAATCTCAAACCCAAGATCCGTCCCTCCCGATCTCCCTTCTCATTGCTCTCGTACCTCACAAGCCTCTAACCAGTCTCCCCTCTAATCTCTATCTTTCCCAGATTATTTCTCACCGAAGTTTTTCTACCTCAACTCTCCCTCTCCAGACACAGTTTCTACTCGATCTCTCTCTCTGCCTCAGCCTCCTATCCTAACATCTCACTCGCCCGTCACTTGCTCTCTCCCTCGTCTCTCTCTCTGCCCCATTATCATTCCCTGGCATGCCTCTTCCCTAAACATTGTCTTCTCTCCGTCCTCTCTTGCCTTTCCGCTTTTCACTCGTCTTCTCGCCTGTCTGGATCCCTCCCGAATATCCCTTGTGACCCTTTCTTCTCCTGTCACTCTCTCTTTGTTGCCTAGACCGGTCTCTCTTTCACCAATATGCCTCTTACTCCTCAGTCCCTCTCTTAATTCCGACCCGTTTCACTCCCCGTTCCTATCATTCACCAGTCTGTCCGCCAGAATCTGTCACTCCAGTGTTCCTGAATCCAAAGCGCCTACAACCCAAACTTTTCCCTGTCTCTCGCCTTTCCTGTCTTCTCTCTCGCTCTTCTGGTACCCTCATTACCCCCAATTTCATCCCAATCTCTTTTTACCACACTCTCTCTGCTACCCCAGTTACGCCCACGTTCCCCAGTCTCTCTCTGCCTTAATGTCGCTTCTCCCGGTCTTTCTCTTGTCAGTTGCACACAGTAGTGTCCCTTTTATACCTCTCTCCCCTCAGTTTCTCTTTTCTTATCCCGGACCCAGAGCTTTAAAGTCTCCTGCATGCCTTGTGGCAACTACGGCCGAAATTACAGGTGAGCTCTTTTTTTTAACAGTGTCTTACTCTTTGACACTCTTTCATAAAGATGGGACTGGTGAACCAATCAGGAAACTGTTTTTGTGTGTGTTCTCTCTCCCATCTCAGCCAGTGAAGCCTATTTCTCCTCCAGATTTGCCATAGGTTTCTTGTGATCTCCCTTCACTAGTCCCCTTCTTACAGATTTTGAGGAATGCCTGCTCAGAGGAGATTTACAATTGTGCCGTTCTTTCCATTTCTTGAAGATGAACTTAACTGTACTCCAAGGGATATTCAACAATGGCTTTGAAATTTTCTTATATCCATCTCCTGACTTGTGATTTTCAATAACTTTTTCGCGGAGTTGCGTGGAGTGTTCTTTTGGATTTATTATGGGTTTTTTGGCCAGGATACAGAGTCACCAACAGTTAGGCGTTCCAGATACAAATGTATTTTCACTACAATCCATTGAAACGCCCTGACTGAACAGAGGTGACCTCCATTTAACTGTTTGAATTTTGGAGCCAATTGGCGGCACAAGTGATGATTGTGTGCGCCATTTTAACGGGGGTTAATACTTCCGCAAACTATTATTTTGTGTTTTATATCAGTAATTATTTTAGATCACGTCGTGGAGATCTGTTTTTACTTTCAAATGGAAAGGCATTTTTCTCTTCGTCAGTGTTAAAAACAATCCAATTTAAATCCACTGTGATACGATAACGTACAACAATAAAATATTGAAACTTCCAAGGGGGCGAATTATTCACATAGGCAATGTGTGGCGATCTGAAAGAAAGTTTAAATGTTTAAAATCGATTATTCATTGGCACTGCGGCGTAAAAATAGAGATGTTGATCTGAGTAGATACGTTGCTGCTGAGAAGCAAAAATCGATTCATTCTGGGTTGGAAAGCGCTGGAGCGAGCCTGAGCTTATCTATTTGGAGAATGAGAGGTGACATGATAGAGTTCTTACACAATCGTAAGAGGAATAGATAGACTCAGTTCCTTGTCTCTTCTTTTTCCCGGGTGGAAATGACTAATACGAGTGGGAAATAGAGCGGATGGGTGGTTACAGGTTTTCTATACATAGAGAGATTGGTGCGGAGAAAGTGTTACCAAAGATGATGATAGACGCTGATATACCGGGGCGATAAAACAGACATTGGCACATATCATACTCTCAGTTTGAAGTGTAATTTCTCTGCTTCTGGTTTTCACAGCGAACGTGGTGACGATTGTCATACCATCACGGGGAAAGTGCGGACTCTCTAAAATAGTCACCCGCTATCTGATGGTCATGTCAGCGTCTGACCTAGCGGTCGTTTTCCTGTACGCAAAATTGATGAAAATTCCGAAGGCTTTTCCGGATGACTTCTCCTTCCTGTTTTTACGTCCGCGTGTGCAGAACCCATGTCTTCTTATAGCAGGCCGCCACAGATTGCTCTGTTTGGTTCACGGTCGCCTTCACCTTTGATCGATTTGTGGCCATTTGCTTCGAGGATCCAAACGCTAAGTATTGCACTGGGATAACGGTCGCTGTGGTTCTGAGCACAGTGACTGCACTGAGTTGTTTAAAGTACGTTTCATGGTTCTTCGTGGTTACAAGACATATATCCTTCCTTTATCAAGCCTTTGCATGTAGGGATGAGAATTACTTGTGTCACTATTTTGGACAGTAATGGCTGCCCTTCGTTCTGTCTTTTCAATCTGATCCATTCCTCGTTGCTGTCCTGCTCAATGCTTTCGCCATCACGGAATATTTAGTAGCCAGTCGAGCCCGCAGCAGACACCGGGCTCCCAGTTGTAGTCAGAATTTCAGCCACCCCGAGCATCCCACAAAATCCTTGGTTTTACCGCTGGTCGTCTCGGGAGATTTCATCCTGTATGGTCATTGTATGGGGTGATGGAGATCTGGAACAGGATGGTTCATGCAGTGGACGTCCCACATTGTTTGAAGATACCTTCATTTTTCAATGAACTGTGCTACATGTTGCAACATCTGAGCTCTTTACCTCGTCAGTCAGACTGATCTCAGGGAGCAGCTGAAGGATGTGCTGAATTCTCCTCCGTCACTCATTTTGAAAAGGATTCGACACTGATGGTCTTTGTAACCAGAGTTCTTTTCTTCTGTTTTCAAGAAGGCGGTTAGAATGTTGTCCGTTGATTATTTCAATAATTCATGTCCCTCACCGTTCCTTTCCAAGCTCATCCATTGTCTCTGCAGCTTTTTTACATTTCGTTAAGAATGCTGAAACACTTTGTAACCAATCAAGTAGACTAGAACCATAAACATGCTGTGACATAAGCCCAAAAGTTAGCGCCAGAAACATACGAGGGTTGCGCAAGACAAACAGAATAAGTATAGACCACATTGAATATCAGCAATGTTGCTGTTCAAACACATTGAAAGCTTCGGTGTTATAAAGCACCACAACCTATTAAACATACTCATAACATTAATGGGATTGTCACAAATCGGAGCCATGAAACTGACAAATAAATTCCACTCTGTAGACCTACAAATCCCCTCCTGTATAATCAGGCAAATGACTATCTCAGAATCAGATCATGAGAGCAATGACAGCTTGATATTTCTGAGAGTAACTCACTCCACATGTTTGAAGGTGCAAGGATGGAAAGCTCCTGGCCTGTACTTTATCCGAGTACAGGTTTTCAGAGTCATTAATAACCTGAAAATTATAGATTACCCGGTTTTAATTCAACTTCATTATTGAATGCAGTTAGGCATCAATGGCTCAAAAATATTGCAATCACACATTTGACTCGTAGCCTGCGTTGCTATAACTCCCAACAAAAATACTAAAAGCGGCACAAAGAAACCGCGAGAGGAACTCCGCAGGTCAGGCGGCATCTATAGAAATGAATAAACAGCCGAAGGGTTGGGCCGAGAACCTTCTCCAGGACCAGAAACGAAGTGGTGCAACGCCAGAATAAAAAGTTAACGGAGGAGAAGGGAAGCTGGACGGTGATAGGTCAAGCCTGGTGGACGGGAATACTAAAGGGATGGAGAGGAAGGAATCTGATTGCACTGGAGAATGACCATAGGAGAAAGGGAAGCTGGAGAGGACCGACGATGATGTGATAGGCAGGTGAGAAGAGGTAAAAGGCCAGATTGGGGAATTGAATAAAAAGAGAAAGATGACCATTCTTTCTACCAGAAGGAGAATCGATATTCACGCCATAAAGATGGAGGCTACCCAGACAACATAGACTATAAGTTGTTACTGCTCCACCCTGGGGGTGGTCTCATCATGGAAGAAGAGGAAGCAGTGGGACAGGAATAGGAATCGGAATTGGAAGTTCTGCCTGGGGGAAGATTTGTGTTTGGCGAATGGAGCTGAGCTGCTCAATGAAGTGACCCCCTTTCAGACTCACAGACTACGCCAGTGGATTTGCAGGTAAATTGTTGCCTCAACTGGATGTGTTGTTGGGACCATCCACATCCTACCTCATCCTGACATCCCTGCAGGTATAAGCGCCAGGAGGGAGATGAATGGTGAGGGATGGAAGGGAAATGGAATAAAAGAGGAAGCGATCCCTGTGGAAAGTGGAGCCTGGTAGTTTGGCGGCGATGGGGACATAAAGATAGTTTTGTTTCTAAAATCACTTTGGTAAAATTGCAAATAGTGATTTGTGGACGCGGAATGTCATGGGGTCGTAGATAAGAGCAAGAGGAACTGTATCGTTGTTAAGGTGGCGGAAGACTTGGTGAGCGCGGACGGGCTGGTTCCACATTTAAAGCGACGTTAACAACAAAATTATCACCATCTCCCGTTCCCATCTCTCCGCTTTCCGAAGGGATGCCTCCCTCCACGATCTCCTGTTTCATTTAGCCCCCCAAACCTATCACCCTCACAGCGCTTATCCCTGCAAGCACCAAAGTGCTACAATGGCACATTCATCTCCTCCCTCTTCATTAGTACGGGCCCCACACAGTTCCCTCCACGTAAGGCAACATTTCACCAGTGAATCTGCTGTGGTCGTCTTTGTCTGGTGCTCCTGTTGCGGACTTCTCTACATTGGTGAGACCCGTGATGAACTGGAACTCATTCCGTCGAGCACCATCACTGCATCATGAAAAGCGTGCTTCCCGGCGTCCAAACATTTTAATTCTGTTTCCCATTCCCGATCCGACAATTTCAGTCCCTTGCTTTTCCGCTTGTGCCACGATGCGCCTGCCCTCAAGACGTAGGAGTGACAACTGATCCAGGTAGCCTCCAACCTGGTGTCATGAATGATGATCAAAACATATCCCTCCTCTTCTTCTGTTCACCACTCTGGTTTCATGCCTATTTTAACCCGCCTGTCACTTCCTAACTGCTTCTGTTTTTCCTGTTCTCCACTGTCCTCTCTGATCAGCTTCCTTCCGCTTCCATCCTGCGGGGGGTGGGGTGGTGGTGGTGGTGTGTGTGTGTGTGTGTGTGTGTGTGTGTGTGTGTGTGTGTGTGTGTGTGTGTGTGTGTGTGTGTGTGTGTGTGTGTGTCTGTGTGTGTGTGTGTCTGCGTGTCTGTGTGTGTTGCCTTTGATTTCCAGCATTTGCTGAATTAGTTATTTTTAAAATATTTATTTGAAAATTTGAAATGGATGGAGACGCACGGACGGATGAATCATTCAGAAATAATTCACGTCGTACGTGTTTTCGGAGATTCCGTTGTTGGAGAAAATGTGAAAAGAAGCAAATCAACTCTAATCCGAATTTCAGCAGGAAGAAAATTCACCCCGAAAATAAAAAAAAAGTATCACGTCTGATTTTCTGCTCCTAATAGGGGTGGATTTTATACGAACGAGAAACACACTGTAAAACACATCACCTCACAATGGTGGTGCACCTCAAAATAACGCCGAAGCTGTCACACTTTACTTATTCAAGCTATGTCAGCTTCAGGGATGTTAATAAAATATCAGTAAATGTGTAGAAAGTTATAATCACTGCCTCAAAGTGCAGGAGCGTCAGATCCGGATGCAAATAGATGAGACAAGATGAAAGGCGTCCAGCACCACGGGCTGATAAAGCATTTGTGATTATGGAACATTTTAGTCGGGCTTTGTCCAGGACAGTAATAAAACTTCACCAAACTGGAAACAAAAATGTGTTATGTTGTATTGCCAACATATTTAATTATGTCTCATTCATCCCCGTACGGCTGAGAACTTGGATCTGATTCCCACATGGTGGATGGTTCTCTTCCTGCCACTGTTGAGAGTAGCGCTGCACTCAATGCAGATGGCCCATTCAGAAAGTAAATCATTTCGGGAGTGATACCTGGAATACGAGGGAGAGTTTTCCACAATTAGAAATTTCAGCCAATTTTCCAAATAGGGTATAGGGAAATATTTGGCAAGAGTAACAGTGAATTATGTGCAAGTCAGCATTAGTTTCGTATGTAGAGGTTATCATCCGAGGGAGAAAAATTGCGAACTCTCTCCACTTCTGATCTCTCTGTGAGGATTGGTATGTGTTTCTTCGTCTTACTCTTCCGCAAGTTCAAATCAGCTGTTACGTCTTACTGACGTTGAGTGCTAGTTTTTTACTGTGACTCCACTTCACTAGTTGGCATATCTCACTCCTGTACGCCCTCCCATCAGCACCTGAGATGCTAGCAACAATAGTTGTATCTTCAGAAAACTTGTAGATGTTATTTGAGCTATGCATAACCACACAGTTATGTGCATAAGGAGAATAGAGCAATGAGTTAAACACCTACTCCTGAGGTTCGCCGGTGTTGAACGTCAGTGAGGAGGAGATGGTATCACCAATCCACAAAGATTATGGACTTCCGGTTAGGAAGAGGGCACAGACTCCAGATAGGGGGGAGTCCATTCACAACGGTGATGCAGAGAAATTTCTTTAGCCAGAGGGTGGTAAATCGATGGAATTTGTTGCCTCATGTGGCTGCAGAGGCCATGTCGTTGGGTGTGTTTAAGGCAGAGATTGTTAGATTCTTGACTTGGCATGGCATCAAAGATTCCTCGGGGATGGCTGGGAACTGGGGTTGAGGAGGAGTCAATAAAAGATCAGCCATAATTGAGTGGCCGAGCAGACACGATCGGCCAGAGGTCCAAATCTGCTGTGATTCTTTTGGTATTATGTATAATTATGATGTAAAGTACACAGCAGCAAACTTAAATGAGAGGCAACCTCAGAAAAATGAATTATCCCTATGAGGGAAAACGTTGATCAGTAGATCCCTAATGGAAGCCATCCCAGTGATCTGAGCAGACAAGTTGTTGACAAAGAAACATCCAGTGCCCGACTCATCCCCAGAAACCGAGGGAATTACAGGAAAAGGCGGTTAACACTCAAAAGAAATCAACAATACATAAAGTACAAACAAGGTAGTAAGTGCAGAAAATGCCAAGGGAAACCAGACACAATCCAAGACACTCCAGGATCCTGCTGCAACCTGGGCAAATATCATTTAACGAAATCTTGCTTTAAAAGACAAACTGATGAATGACCTCCAGCACTTCATGAAGACACCGTCAATTAAAGCCTGATCCAGTTTTAGAGTCAAAATCTTACAAATTATACGATAATCAATACATTATTTCAGATAGGACAATCCATAATAACCACCCGGATAAAATATTACAGGATAAACAAGCAGTAACAGCTCCTTCAATCGATAAAACCATCCGAACACACACATGTTCCTCGACCAGTGGAGTACCTCACAACAGACAGCATTTATGTCATCAGTCAGATAACATAATTATTTCCTCTGTCAAACATCTTCCAAATGTTGCTACTCTGTCCCGCGGCTGATTCCCTTCTCCTCATCATACGTTCTTACCTCGACCAACCTCCAGAGCTCCAAACTCGGCCCTGTGCAGACCCGCCTCTAGTTTCCAACCCTGGTTCATTGAAAATTCAACTGATGGTTTCTCATTCCGCTTTCAGTCTTTAGAGGACAGTGGTGTTTAAAAACAACCCTGTAGAAGCAGGGAGAACGAACCATAATGTGGAACTGAATCGTGAACAGGGAGATTAACTACAAATGTCATTCTTCTTCAGCCCAGAATTTGAGGGGTGCAGAACACGGCAGACAGAACTACAGTCGGCTCATCTTCTTCACTTTGCAGAAAATTCAAGGGAAACCTCTTCACCCACAGAGTGGTGACTTTGGAACTCATCACCGCGGGGAGAGCGAGAGGGGAACAACAGGGGAGGATTTAAAAGGACTGTCGTGGAACAGAGTCACTGGCAGGATCCAGCTGGCCTGAGTTGACCCTCTATTGTACACTAGTTCTGTTATAACTTCACCAAGTACCGGAGACAGAGTTTAAAATAAAACTGATCTATTTGTCTCAGATCCAGTCCCATTAAAGTTGAATATGCAGCAGAAAAAAAACTCCTCCCATGCTAGTGACCAGGGTGCAGAACTGGATCAGCACCAGGAAAAATTGCAGAGCTCAACACAGTTTTAAACTTATTGAAACCGTCTCTGAATCGCAGAGTATGTCATAAGGTTACACAAGTGACTGCATCACTTCCACAGTCACAGCATGTGAACAACATCTCCGCTGCGAACTCGCTGGTGTCCCTTAGGCCAAATAGCTGGTTGAATCCCTTCTCTCAGTGCGAGCGGGTGAATGGCCTCTTTCCAATGTGTACTGACTGCTGTGCCAGCAGGTAGGATGACCGAGTGAATCGCTTCCCGCAGTCTGAGCAGTTGAATGGCTTCTCCCCAGTACGAACCGGCTGGTGTGCTTGTAGGCTAGATAACCGTGTGAATCCCTTCCCACACAAAGAACAGGTGAAAAGCCTCTCTCCAGTGTGAACTCTCTGATGGACCTTCAGTTGAAATGACCGAGTGAATACCTTCCCACAGCCTGAGCAGGTGAACGGCCATACTCCAGCGTGAACTGACTGATGTCTCTGGAGGGTGGATGAGTGATTGAATCCTTTCCCAGAGTCTGGGCAGTTGAAAT
The DNA here is from genome assembly GCF_030144855.1 of Hypanus sabinus. NCBI lineage: Eukaryota > Metazoa > Chordata > Chondrichthyes > Myliobatiformes > Dasyatidae > Hypanus > Hypanus sabinus. The sequence continues at coordinate 25,079 of NW_026780686.1, read as the reverse complement.
AGCCATTTCCCTGTGTGGGCTGACTGGTGTGTCTGTAGACTGGAGAACTGAGTGAATCCCTTCCCACAATCTGAGCAGGTAAACGGCTTCACCCCAGTGTGAACTGACTGATGTATCAGTAGTTGAGATGACAAAGTGAATCCTTTCCCTCAGGCTGAGCAAGTGAACGGCCTCTCCCTAGTGTGATCTCGCTGATTTACCTTCAGTTGAGATGACTGAGAAAATCCCTTCCCGCAGTCTGAGCAGGTGAACGGCTTCTCCCCAGATTAAACTGACTGATTGCTTGTAGGCTAGTTAACTGTGTGAATCCCTTCCCACAGTCTGAGCAGGTGAACGGCCTCTCCCCAGTGTGAACTCTCCGATGTACCTTCAGTTGAAATCTCCGAGTGAATCCCTTCCCAAAGTCTGAGCGACTGAACAGCCACTCCCCTGTGTGAACTGGCTGGTGTCTCTGTAGGTGAGATGACGAAGTAAATCCCTTCCCACAATCTGAGCAGGTGGACGGCCGCTCCCCCGTATGACCTTGCTGGTGAGCCATCAGGTCAGATGACCAAGTGAATCCTTCCCCACAAATTCAGCAGGTCACCGGCATCTCCTCAGTGGGATCTGACTGGTGTGTCCACAGGTGCGATGACCAACTAAGTCATTTCCCACATACAGAACAGTTGAGTGGTCTTGCCCCAGTGTGGAATTGCTGATGGACTTTCAGTTGAGATGACCGAGTGAATCCAATCCCACAGTCTGTGCAGGAAGGATGTTTGGGTGAATCCCTTTCTCCTCTGCTTAATGGAGATGAACGGAAAAACTGGCGTGTTGTGTTTAAGGTTCTGTTAGACAAATTCTATTCCTTTTTTACCTTAAAAAAAAAATTATAAAATACATCAATGTGTGAAGGACAACATTGCAGATGAGATCACTTTAGTCACCAAGATATGATCCGACAGCACACTGTTAAAGTGATTTTCAACCACGTGGGCAAGAGAAATCATTATCTAACTGGGCACATTTCTGGCACCCTGACGACGCTCTGAGTGAAGATGCTTCCACTCATGTTCCCTTAACATTTCACCTTTCACACCTAACCCATGACCCCTAGTTGTAGCCCCACCCAAAGTCAAATGAAAAAGAGTGCTTGCCTTTACCCAATCTAAACCCTCATTATTTTGGTATACCTCCATCAAATCTCCCCTCAAACTTCTACAGAAGATTTACAGAGGAGATTTACAAGGGTGTTGACTGGAGTGGGGAGCCTGCCTTATGAGAATAGGTTGACTGAACTCGGACTTTTCTCCTTGAAGCGACGGAGGATGAGAGGGGACCTGATAGAGGTGTATAAGATGATGAGAGGCATTGATCGTCTGGATAGTCAGAGGTTTTTTCCCAGGTCCGAAATGGTTGCCACAGGTGGACACAGATTTAAGTTGCTGTGAAGTAGGTACAGAGGAGATGCCAGGTGTAAGTCTTTTACTCAGAGAGTGGTGAGTGCGGGGAATGGGCTGCCGGTAACGGTGGAGGAGGCGGACACGATAGGGTCTTTTAAGAGACTTTTGAATCGGTACACGGAGCACAGAAAAATAGAGGGCTACAGGTAAGCCTAGTAATTTCTAAAGTAGGGTCATGTTCGACACAACTTTGTGGGCCGAAGTGCCTGTATTGTGTTGTAAGTTTTCTATGTTTCAATATAACTGAAATAAAAGTCAGATGAGCTCAGGGCCTGGAATTATTATACTGTAGTCATTAGTGAGTCTGGGTAGCATTTAGAGGAAAAAATACTCGGGGTCTTGATATCGCTTGAAAACCAAGGCTCCCTTTCAAATTCTATTTTGGCAGGTACATACAAACTCCACACACTCAATATTTCACTTCTGAAGGCCTCCCACTTGCCAGAAGACAGCCTGTCCCAAACCACACTTGTCACACCCAGCGAATCCACAGTCACTTCCAGGACTGCAGCGACACACGGCGCATGTGGAAGGGCATCCAGGACATCACCAACTAAAGGACAACATCACCTGACTGTGCGGGTGCTGCCTCCCTCCCAGATGCTCTGAACAACTTCTACGCCCGGTTTGAGGCGGAAAATGACGTGGCGGCGAGTACGTCCACCCCTCCTACAAGTGACCAGGTGCTGTGTCTCACCGTGGCCGATGGGAGGAGAACCCTGTGTAGAGTCAACCCACGGAAGGCTGCTGGACCAGCCAACATCCCTGGTACAGTGCTCAGAGGATGTGCAGACCAGCTAGCAGATGTTCTCACTGACATTTTCAACATATCCCTGAGCAGCGCCACCATTCCAACCTACTTCAAGACCGCCACCATTTTCCTTGTGCCGAAGAAGTCTTCAGTGTCCTGCCTAAATGACTACCTTCCGGTTGCACTCACATCTATCATAACGGAGTGTTTCGACAGGATCGTTACAAGGCATATCAAGACATCGTTGCCCCACTCACTGGACATCCTGTAGCTTGTGTACCGTCCCAACCGCTCAACAGATGACGCCATTGCCACCGCCCTTCACCTGGCTCTAACCCACTTGGACAAAAAAGACACATACGTTCGGATGCTGTTCATAGACTTCAGCTCAGCATTTAACACAATCATCCTTCAGAAGCTGATTGGACAGCTGAGCCTACTGGGCCTGGAAACCTCCCTCTGCAAATGGATCCTACACTTCCTGACTGGGAGGCATCAGTCAGTTCGGATCGGAGGCAGCAACTCCAACACCATCACACTGAGCACGGGGCCCCCCTCCAGGGCTGCGTGCTCAGTCCACTGCTGTTCACTTTGTGTTCACTCTGACCCACGACTGTGCTGCAGCGCACAACTTTAACCACATCATCAAGTTCGCCGATGACACGACCATGGCTGGTCTCATCAGCAAGAACGACGAATCAGCTTACAGAGTGGAGTTGCAGCGGCTAACGGATTGGTGCACAGCCAACAACCTGTCTCTTAATGATGACAAAACAAAAGAGTTGGCTGTTGACTTCAGGAGGGCACTGAGCGACCAGTCCCCGCTGAAGATCGACGGCTCCTCAGTAGAGATCGTTAAGAGCATCGAATTTCTTGGTGCTCAACTGGCGTGGAAACTCACCCGGTCCGTCTACTCCAACTGCAGAACACTCCCTTTACAATCGTTCACCCGACCGTAAAACACAAGTCCTGAGGATATTCCTGCTCTTGTAACAGTCAAGTGTCTGTGACAGTTTGGAACATACTTCAACCAAAGTAAAAATCACGTCAGCAGCACTGAACGTTTCTATTGTTACCGACCTGACCTGTATGAAGTCAGCAATCTTCCGCCGATTCTGCATTTTCCCGAAGACCAGGCATATGATTGTTTGAATTCAAGACGCATTTGCTAATTCTGTTAATTGTAAAACATCTTTATTTGAAAACTCCGCGGTATTATCATTAGACGCGGGCGTTATTTACACATATGGCCATTTAATGTAAACACATACTTCATTCCATTCCTCAGCTCTTCCCTGAATTTCCTCTGTGTTAGTGTATAGATACAAGTATTGGTACATACACTGAGAAATTGTAACATGTACCCAAATTGCTGAAGAATGTATACCGAGGAACTCAAATATCTGTCCTGGTAAAAATAATTTTGCACTTGCCATTTCAGGGTATGGACTACATAGGGCATCCAAAATAATACGAAGTTAGCTGATAGAGAAAACAGCAAAATCATCGATCTTCTGCGTTTTTCCACCTCGGCATCTTTCTGATTGTTGCTGTTGTACCGAAGCCTTCTGCGGACTCTATTTGCCACAAAGATAAGTCTTACAGTTAAACCGTTGAACACCACAATTAAGCCGATTGGCAGCAATGGTGTTAAAATACTCTCCAGTAATTCGTATCCTCTCCACACGGGTGAAGAAAGGTATTCATATGAGCCGGTGCACCGCCACGGCGTGTTGTCAATGATGACGAAAGGTTCAAGGGCAAAGTATAACGGGACAGTTCTCCCGCAGCTCAGTATAACCACGGTCACGATAACTGCCGTTGCTGTTCTCTCAGTGCAGTATCGTTCCCGCAGCTTTCGACAACATATTGCGATGAAACGATCTAAGGTAAAACTGACCGTCAGCCAAACAGAACAGTCCGTCGCTGCCCTCCCAAATACAAGTGACAGAGCGCATACAGAAGTGATGAGCAGGGATCCAGAATACATGTAGATATTGTTGGTGTGTTCCACTAAAACAACAACGATAACCACCATCAGATCCGCTGCTGCCATTCCAACCAGGTAACGGGTGATGCATTTGGAGAGTCCGCATTTTCCACGAAATAGGATCACAATCGCCGTTAAGTTAACTGCAATAAATTGGAAATAAATAAATATAATTAAAATAAATATAGATATTGTTGGTCTGTTCAACTAAAGCAACAACGACAACCACCATCAGATCCGCTGAGGCCATTCCGAACAGGTAACGCGTGATGCATTTGGAGAGTCCGCATTTTCCCCGAGATAGGATCACAATCGCCGATAAATTAACCTCAGGACATTGGAAAGCAAAATAGAAATATTGTCAGCGGCATCTCTCTGAATGCCCCCATGGATATGGTCTGTTTGGAAGTGGATAGCTGGAGCCCAGAATGTGCGGTCTCCGTCACTGCACTCCGGCTGCAGGGCAATGACGCTTGTGAATGACAGTGCATTGGCGACCTTCCGACAGTTCAGAGAAAAGAATCTGTTCCATGATTCACTTACCGGTGAATGGCGATCGTCCCAGTAAACACCATTTCAATTATTAAAGGGGAAATACTGACGGGATTGTTTGCAGCGGTGACAAAATGGAATCTAAAGATACAAAACACATTTTATCCTGACTCATGTAAGAACAGACCTACGAGTCCAGAATAGACCGGACCGACATTTAAATAATCTGCCACGTTGTTCTACGGTCGAAGAGTCTACATTCAGAGAAATTCGGACCTAGAAAAGCAGAGACCAGCGTCAGTTCAGAAAGCCTAGCCAGGTGAAATTATGAAGCAATTTCAATATCAGCACGAACGTAATTAATAAATAAAAAATCACTTCGATCAATGTAAGAAAATGAAAATAATAAAAAAAAAGATGCTGGAATCCTTAATTCAGGAAACACATTTCAGCCGAAGGTAGCATCTGTGCTTAGTAACAGTGCGGATACCGCAGCGCAGTAACGACGTCACCATACATAAAGTAACCAGCTCCGGCATCTTACCGGGGACACCAACCGCTACCAGTGTGGGATAGAAAATAGCCGCGATGTAGTAAATCGCCGGATATCCCATATTCCGTTTAGAAGCAGCGTTCAGTTGTACGGAACGTTTCTGCTGCTCAGATGGACTGGGGTTCGGTTTAGCAGACTTTTATTGAGGCGAGAGCAATTCCACTGAGGTAATCAGCGTGGCGATCACGCCAGGGACATTAGTGACATCCAACTACACAAACTCTTACGTTAAACTATTTACACTCACTCTCTCGCAGTATCATGAATTCTGCTTCTCAAGGGATACTGCAATCTATTTACTTTAGAAAAAATTATAATTTGCATTTTTTCATGTTATTTTCAATGATACCTGGCTTCAGCGATTTAAATAGGACATTTTTTCTAACTGTGTTGCTTTTAAAGTAGGCATTCATTGTGAAGTCGATTTATTTTGTAAGATTTGACGAAGCACATTCGCTTCTGAAATTGAAGGAAGGAATTTGTCCTGGATAGGGAATAGACAACACTTCCTTAACAAAGGGAAACATTCGTTCATCTCTTCTTTCGTTCCTTCCAGCCATTCCGGGCGTTTTGAATGATGGAAGTCACAGCTGACATATATTACGATAAAATACACTGCACTTATGTACCTATAAAGACATTAAAAGATCCACAGCGATATTCCAGAGACCTGCGAGAAAATTCGGAAAATTAGCGTGGGCTGTTGACAGTTTGAAGAACAAACTGGGCTGTTTGGCACGAGCTGACCCCCGGCAGTGAAAGATTCCAAAGTGAATCACTTCGTACCTTTTCGTGTTTAACTCCACCTGTAACTTCTCAGCGCTGCTCTGCGGACTGTCACTGCCCTGTTGGAAATGATGGCAACCGTCGCTGCTCTCCATAATTGCACCAGCCTTCACATCACGGCAAATACAATAAGCCACACTTCCACTTCCTTATCCAAAGCATTCACAAAAACACAAAAAACCTTGGGTCTCGGAACAGATCTCCGCAGTACTCCATTGGTCAGTGACATCCAGGGAGAAAACGCTCCATCCACAACGTCAGTTCTGAATCCCTTGATGCCAATCATTCTGACGTTATGAATGGTCCTACTATAGCTAACTTTAACGCCTTGTATCCACATCACCGTCAATTACCTGAAACTAAGAGGATCATCTCATCTCGATCCAGAGCATCCCGTTGACAACAAGCATTCTGAAACTCTGCTACTAGTCTACATTGATTATCTTCAAGGAGTTTGAGTCTGTTAATAAGATAAAACCCAACTTATTTGGAGCGGTCTGGATTTGATACACTGATGGACTGGCTCTGTCAGCAACGTCGTATGTCCCTACAGAACGCGAAGTTGTCAGCTGAGCGGGCTGGGCTGATATAATGAGATCATAAACTTCTGTCCTAACTCCGACTCCCGCAGTTTTGTTAGCACCTCGAAACAAGCTTTGCTCTGCTGTTTCTTCCGTCACATGTTATGGGCGGCATCATAATGGGCCTCCTAAATACAGTCAATTAATTGCTTCTTGCATTTGTCCTTTCCGATGCCATCATACTCGGTCGGTGATAAATCAAGCCCAAACAGGGATTCTAACCATTTCGTTTTAGATAACATTGTCTTTTACGTGTTTTTATTTCCATCCGTTCAGCAATTGCATTGTATTGCGGTCAGTAAGCGATACCAACATGTGTTTTTACCCCAGAGAGTTTCACATGTGGGTGTAGCAGAGACCATGACTGATCCTAGAGAGCATTGCAATACACAGCGGGTAGAAACTCTGTCCAACTTAATCCTGGCTGTAACGTCAGCTGTTTTCATTATCTAATTGGGAAAGCCTGTACCCACTTGCTGAACGCATCCACTATCTCGAAAATATATTTCGGTTCTGCAAAAGATGGAGGTCAGGATCCAACAGAATTAACCTGCAAGTTAACACATGGTCCTTCTACAGGACGTGCCTTAAAAATGCTTTCCTACCCGATTTGTCTGGACTGTAACTGGATACATATTAAACAATTCTTACAATAATGTATATTTCCTCGCAGTTCTGGCCACCAACACAGTTTATTCAATTGTTCCATAGTTCTATCTGATCCTTGATGTCTACAAATGTCACGGTGTTAATATATCGTTTGTTTTCTTTCAGAATTCCGCACCTCGAATTTTCCACTATCAAGTATAATTCAACTCCGTGTCTGTATCCCTTGATATTTCCCAAAGTATTCAGAATTCTCTTCTAACATTACTTTGTTAACTCCTAGTTCAGTTGCTGTGTCATTACTCAGTATATATGTGTACCGTTTGCTTATTTCTCTGTCATCCCTACCTCTATATCTGTATTCCATTTCAACGCCCAACTTGATTCTAGTTTGGCTAATTCACCAGCCCTCCTGCTCCCTTCCGGGGATGTCTTTAAGCGAACCTCCACCTTTTTTATGCATCTGTGTTTTTTTCTTGCATTCTCAAATGTTTACTTAAACAAGGGGAACGATGGTAATGGTTTGACGTCTGTTGAGATATAACCTCTAGATTCAGTCAAAGCATGAGAATGCATTGAATGAAGGGAGATGGGTCATCAGTTCAGTCTCATTCGGTATCGTGTTTAAAGCAAAAGTAGTGAGTCAGAGGGCTTGTTCCTGTGCTCTAGTGTTGCATGATGCTATCTTGTCCAGGTGATGTGAACACATTGCAATATCTGTCTATTAATCGTCTGCCGTCCAGTCTCCTCCATTCATCTCGTTCTTATGCACTGATGGGTATAATGTAATGTAGGATACGGTGCTTGCAACACAGGAACAAACTCTTCTACCCACCATGTCCATGACGAGCGGAACTTTCCCGGCTGCACTGTGACGTTGCCGTGACGTTGCCGTGACTTCAAATTCTCCGAAATTCATCAATCAGCCGCGTGCTGCAACGTGCAACTTTGGTTTACTGCTAATGTAAAACTTGAGTTTCTCTCGCATTCTTAACCTCAATCCCTCTCAGTGTTGGACAGAGCAAATTAGTAAGTATTTTAAAACTGAAGTAATTTAACAACTGTCCTATCACAGATCAGACGGAATTTGACATTAGGAAATCGAAATGAATATTTTATGATTCATGAGTGGGTCATTACTCAAATCAATACATGGTCTGCTGCCCATTGAAATATATGTGACAGAATCGGCAAACATCTCAAAGCAGAGTACACAGTGAAGTCAGCAATTTAAAATTGCTGAGGGAAATGTATTCATATAAATATTGAAAGATCATGAAACACACACCTCGCTGCGTCTTCTTTCGATCAATTTGTGAATTTAATTATACTGTAATTTATTCAAATTATTAAAACTATTTATTTTGATTAATTTCATTCAACATTTCCGAAGTTGTGTTGCCAAACTACAGAAGGTTACTGACCAGTTGCTGCTCACTTGGCTCTAAGTGCTTTAGCAACGGTTTGTTGCAATGAACGGCTGGAATTGAACCCAACTGCAGGACACGGGCACGCAGATCCCATTAACAGACGTGTGTTTATTGATGGTTGCAAGGAAGACCGCAGAACGATGATTGAATGCTTTCGTGGACGTGAACTCTGAACAACAAACCGGAGGAAACTGGGCACGGAGCTTGGGCATTGAGTTTGGACTTGGACTTGGACACGGACACGGAGTCTGAGCTTGGACTCAGACACAGAGCCTGGTCCTGTTTCCAGACACGGGCCCAGGACTCGGAGCTTGTTCATTGAGGTTGGAATTGGACACGGACACGGAGTCTGAGCTTGGACTGAGACACAGAGCCTGGTCCTGAATCCAGACACGGGCCCAGGACACGGAGCTTGGACTCGGACTTGTACACGGACACGGAGTCTTACCTTGGACTCAGTCGCAGAGTCTGGTCCTGAATCCAGACACGGGCCCAGGACAAGGAGCTTGGTCATTGAGGTTGGACTTGGACACGGACACGGAGTCTGAGCTTGGACTGAGACACAGAGCCTGGTCCTGAATCCAGACACGGGCCCAGGACAAGGAGCTTGGTCATTGAGGTTGGACTTGGACACGGACACGGAGTCTGAGCTTGGACTCAGGCACAGAGCCTGGTCCTGAATCCAGACACGGGCCCAGGACTCGGAGCTTGTTCACTGAGGTTGGACTTGGACACGGACACGGAGTCTGAGCTTGGACTCAGGCACAGAGCCTGGTCCTGAATACAGACACGGGCCCAGGACTCGGAGCTTGTTCACTGAGGTTGGACTTGGACACGGACACGGAGTCTGAGCTTGGACTGAGACACAGAGCCTTGTACTGAATCCAAACACGGGCCCTGGACTCGGAGCTTGGACTCGGACTTGGACACCGACAAAACTAAACAACGAGAGATGATTCATATCTTGACTCGGAGGAGAGGCAAACGGCCGTGAAAACTCAGCTGGATACGAAAAAAACAGAATACCAGGAGCAACTTAGAGTCCACTATTCTCGGCTGCCGGAAACGTGCATTGCCGCGTTGGCTGAGTTGACGGTCAGCAGCCGAGTCGATGTAATCCGGGGTTTTATGCTGCAGGATCGAATGAGAATCAGGTGTCTTAATCAAAGAGTCCGGTGTAATACGGGGAAAAGGAAATTAAACGAAATGAGGAATCAACGGACCGGACCGTGACAGTACCCCGCCCTTCAATGGGAGCGTCCAGGCGACTCAACAGGCTTGGCCGGATTACCGACGACCCGTGTGGTTGGCGGGGGACTTATGGTCTGGGAGAAGGGGACTCTAGTTAGCAACGACTTGTAAGAGAGTGACTGTGTCCGCTGGGTCCATGTTTGGCTGGTCCGGTCTGATCCAATCAACAACTGGAACCGGACACAAATGCAGGACACGGGCACGGAGATCCCATTAACAGACGCGTGTTTATTAATGGTTGCAAGGAAGACCGCAGGGCATCGATTAAATACTTAAGAGGATGTGAATTTGGACAAGAAACCAGAGGAACCTGGACCCGGAGCTTCGTCATGGAGCTTTCACTTGCACATGGACACAGAGCCTGAACTTAGACCTATACACGGGCCCTGGACTCGAACTTGGACGCAGAGTCGGGACTGGAATTTGGACACAGACAAAACCAGACGACAGCTGATTCGTTTATTGGCTTGGAGTGGCGGCAAACGGCCTGGAATCCTCAGCTGGACACGAGACGACAAAACCAAACAACGGCAGGCAATTCTTATCTTGGCTCAGAGTGGCGGTAAAGGTCCGGCAGTTCTTAGCTGTACACGAAAACGACAGGTAATTCGTATCTTGTCTCCGAGTAGCAGCAAACAGCCGGCAAAACTCAGCTGGATACGAAAACGACGGAATTCTCGAAGCAACTTAGAGTCCACTATTCTCGGCGGCCGGAACGTGCATTGCCGCACTGACTGAGGTGACGGTCCAGGAGCCGAGTAGATGTAAGCCGGAGTTTTATCCTGCCGTTTCGAATAAGAATCAGGTGCGTTAATCAAAGTGTCCGGTGTAATACGGGGAAAAGGAAATTAACTGAAATGAGGAGCCAACGGATCGGACCGTGACACAATTAGCATGCAGAACTATGTCAGGTCGAATGCACTTGTTGCTAATTAACTCTGTGGCGCTGAATGTGCTGCTCCATACAAATGTCATCATTCAAGATGCATGTCACAATTTTAACTGAAACCAACTGCAGAAGACTCTCGTTCTAAAATTAGCTCAGGGAGTAGAGAACATAATTTAAGTGTGTTTTCTAAATCAGAGGAACAGCGGATAAGAATGAGCAAAATACACCAGCGCACACTGAATCAGAGACTCACAAGACGGTGACAACACAATTTCACACTGTAGCAGAGACTGGTATGTACATAAATAAATGCATACACTAACACCGATCCTGGAAGTGACACCTTCAGATCCCCACACTCTCAGTCTGTACCATTGATATGCACAAAATGAATCCTGCACTTTCTTAGTGTACTGAGGCCGTTGAGTACAAAATGAACCGCTTCTCCTCACACTATACCCACCGCAAACTGGTAGAGACTGAACAGCACACTCGAATAAATGTCTCCAGTTTGTTGACTGTCTCGGCCCTACTGTCGATCTCTATCACTAATTTATGTGGATTTCATATCAATCCTGTCTTCATTTGCAGCTCGAAACCTACTGCATCCTGAATCCTTTTCTGTCCAGCAGACTGAGCTATTAGTCTCTGTTCTCCAAACTCACTGCTTTATTCATCTCGTACTGCTATGAAAGTATCTTATTTCTGCAATATGGTCCCGCAACAGTTTCAATGTCACTTCATTTTTTCCCTTTCGCTTATTCAATATGCAGACTCTGTACAACACGTCCAGTCATGGAAGAGAAAAGCATGAACAGGGCCGTCAGTGAATAATGTAATACAGTTACCTTGTTAGAGAGAGAGAGGGAGAGAGAGAGAGAGAGAGAGAGCGATGCCTCTGCACGCACACACACACACACACACACACACGCACCCACTTTAACACGCACACAGATACACAGACAGATACTACCGATGTGGGGAAGATAGATTAAGAGATGGAGGGAAGGGTCGCAGCATGGACTTCAAAGAATCAAACAACACATATCACACGCGGGATGCTGATATAAATGAAGCAAGTATTTATGTCGCCAGGGCTGCTGGAGAACTGGACAGAGGGTCAGTGTACACAGAGGGTATGTTTTATCTCCGGGGGCACATTGTTCGACGGGGTGGGGTGGGTTTGTTGCCGGAGTGACACTTCGATCAAATGTGACACGTGACTTCCCTCACATTCCTAATCACAAACTCTCTCAGAACCACACAGAGTAAGACTGTTGTTATTTAATCAGCGAACACGGATGACGCGATACAGGGCAGTATGAAGCTGCCATCAGAAAATTGAAATGAACATTATATTACTTATCTTTGGGACATTACTCGAATAAACTCACACCCTGGGGCACATTAAGAAAAGAATGAAAGAACCGGCAAAGAGATACCGGCAAAGGGAGCAATTTGGTGTTGTTGAGAGAAACGTATTCACATAAATGCTGCTGGAACATGAAACGTGCTGCCTTTGTGAGTTTTATTTTCATTGGATACAGAATGAAACCCGCACTCTCACATTGTAACAGAGACCGACAGATACAGACTGGAACCCACACCCTCACACTGTGACAGAGACTGACAGATACAGAATGAAACCCGCACTCTCACACTGTGACAGAGACTGACAGATACAGATTGAACCCCACACTTTCACACTGTAGCAGAGACTGACAGATACAGAATGAAACCCGCACTCTCACACTGTGACAGAGACTGACAGGTACAGAATGAACTCCACACTTTCACACTGTAGCAGAGACTGACAGATACAGAATGAACCCCACACTCTCACGCTGTAGCAGAGACTGCCAGATACAGAAAGAAACCCACACACTCACACTGTGACAGTGACTGCCAGATACAGAATGAACCCCACACTCCCACACTGTGACAGTGACTGACAGATACAGAATGAACCCCACACACTCACACTGTGACAGAGACTGACAGATACAGACTGGAACCCACACTTTCACACTGTAGCAAAAAATAAATGAATAAAATGAAATACACACTGTCACTCTGAACCAGGGTGTGAGAACTGAAGAACCCCTCACTCTCAGTCTGTATCAGGAAATGATATCTAAAAATCTGAACACCCCCTCCCCACATACTCACCTTGCACAGGGGACTGGTGGGTACAGAATAAACCGCCCCTCTTCACATTATACCGGCGACAGGCAGGTGGAGAATGAAACACACACACTCGTATTATCTGATGAATGTCTCCCGTTTGTTGATTGTTTCTGCTCAGCAGTCGTTCTCTGACAGTAATGCTGCATGTCATGTAAACTTCATATCAACCCTGACTTCATTTTCAACTTGAAACCTTCGAAAAGCAGAATGCTTTTTTCTCTGGCAGATTCTGCAGATTTTCCGTTCTCCCAGTTTACTCTCTTTATTGTTCCATTCTGCTATGTATATTTCTCGATTCTACAAAATTGCCCTTCAACTGTTTCGTCACTTTTATCTTTTCTATCCCTTAATCGTCATGCCGACTCAACCGCTAAGTACATTGTTTAACGCGGTCGGAGTGGGAAGAGAAAAGAGAAAGAGCGGGAAATCGGCTTTTATTTGTGTGTGTGTGTGTGTGTGTGTGTGTGTGTGTGTGTGTGAGAGAGAGAGAGAGAGAGAGAGAGAGAGAGAGAGAGAGGAAGCATTCATCAGCCTGATACTGATTACATTATACGATTCTCTCTCTCTTTCTCACACACACACACACAGACCAAACACAGCTCCACACAAATACACATATCCACGCACAGATGCACACACACACACACACACACACACACACACACACACACACACACACACACACACACACACACACACACGCTCAGATCTTACAGATTTGGGGAACATAGGTGAAGAGATGGAGGGATCCGTGGACAGCTCTGAACATGCAGGTATCGGGAATAGTTATTGCACTGCGGAAGCTGATCAAAATGACTTAAACATCGTTGTCCTCCAGGTCTGATGCAGATCTGGACAGGGGGTCTCTGTACACAGCGCCTATGTTTTATGTCTGATGGCACATAGCGTAACGGGATGGGGTGGGTTTCCTGCCTGAGCGTCCAAAGTACAGCTGCTGAATGAAAAAGAAAATGTGAATGATGTTAACTGAAGGTCTGCAGGAGGCGCCCGTGAGGGTTTTCATGTCTTTCTGGATCCAGAGCACACTGAGGGGAAACCGGATCTCTCTGTAGATGAAACAGCAGGTGGACAGTGAAAATTGCTGAAAATTCTGGAAGCATCGATTCCGCAATGTTTGTGGATCGAGAACCATAGTGAAAGTGTCAGTTTGGAAAATGGGAACAGTCGTGACCGCTGTCAATACAACTGTGGAAAGCTGTAAATGAAGCCTCTAATTGATCACTTACTGGTCTTATTTACACATTTTGGTCGAAATGCACAAAGGGATCTGACTGAGGTAATGCCAATTGATAGTGACGTGATCCTGTTACATTTCCACATTATTTGCACCTGAGGCACTGCCGGTGATGTAATTTGTTTGTTCAATAACAATGGTCAGATGTGGGACCCTGTCACTGGAGATGGATTTCCGGTATAAATCAGAGCCTGTTACAGAACGTCAGCCAGAGTGTCTTGCCGAGCTGTGGAACTCAGAACTATAGATTTCACTGGGCCACTCAGATGGGATATCCAGTAATCTGGCGGATAGAAGACATTTACCACCCGGTTATTTCAGCCGTTGGAATTCCCGGTAAGCCGCTGTCACCCCTGTAAACGGCAGAATCTGAGAGTTAATTCCGATGTCCCGAAGTGTTTCTCTCGCTACTTATTTCCACAGCCACCTGCCTTCAGTCCCCGCATTTCAGTCATGGGCGGAAGGCGCTGACAATATTAATCCCATTACTTTCGTAGCAGTCAGCGCTCCATATTGTAGCCGAGATGCTGCTTTTGATTGAAATCCTTTCCGCTGCCTCGTTGTCATGGAATAATGCAGATCAGAAATGTCTGCACAGGAGGACACCGGCTCTACTGCATCTTTCGTAGCAGTCAGCGCTCCATATTGTATGCCTTTGTTTGAAATCCTCTCCGCTGCCCCGATGTCATGGAATAATGGTGAATTGAAATATCGGCACAAGAGGACACGGGCTGTACTGCATCTATGAGGAGCAGCCGTCCTTCTGTGGTTCTGTCCATAGAAATTGCGTGTGAATTGTGTGACTGCATAATGGAACAACGCGAAAGGTTCATTTATTTTAAAAATGTGAGCAGATGGAACTGCAGATGAGGATTTCATTTTGTTCCTGTGCTCCTCTGGACCAGTGATGCGGTTATTTAATGTCCATCCTTCACTGCGGCCGAGGAAGCCTTTCAGCAGCTCTGCTCCCACGGGTTTTGATAATTTTACCCAGATTTACCAAATTTACAAAACTCTTGGCAAGGTCTAATCTGAGTCTATCACACTGCTGCTCAATTTCCTGAACTCGTCAGTAATTTCCTTGCTCTCTCTTGCAGTTAACCTGGTGGTGATTGTTATCCTGTTCCGTGGAAAGTGCGGTCTCTCCAAATGTATCACTCGCTACCCACTGGGAATGGCAGTGGCTGATCTCATGGTCGTTATCTCTGAACCTCTACTGAAATGGACTGTTACGATATACTTCAGATTTTCTGTCTTCCGTTTGACTCCCGTTTGCAGGGTCGTTTCTTGCCTGCTTGTAGCCAGCACCGGGGTCTCTGTCTGGCTGACAGTCGCGTTCACCTGTGACAGATTTGTGGCCATTTGTTGTGAAATGCTGAAAACAAAGTATTGCACCGAAAGAACGGCGGCTGTGGTTATCGGGACAGTGAGTGTTCTGGGCTGTTTAGAAAGTATCCCTTTCTACTTTAAATTCGAGCCGACGATGATAATTAAAGGAGTTTCCTATGGCTGTTTGACCAAAAAGAGCTTTTCTGCGACACACACGTGGGGCGCATTTGTGATGATTCATCGCATTTGCATGCCTGGTCTCCCGTTGTTTCTGATTTTATTGTTCAATGTTCTGACCGTTAGACGGATTTTTTTCGCCAATAAAGTCCGGATGGGACTCCGGGGTCGCAGCGACGGAAAGAATGACAAGGATCCGGAGACGGAGAGTCGAAGGAAATCGGTCGTTTTACTGTTGTGTATAACCGGGAGTTTTATATTTCTGTGGTTAACACGGGTGGTAATTGATATCTACCAGTGGATTACAAAAATCCCTCGCTACTCGCTCGTGGATCCTGTTTATATCGCAGATTCCACGGCGGCGATGCTGCAGATCCTCAGCTCCTGCACCAACACATGTACTTACCCCGTGACTCAGAGCAAGTTCAGAGAGGAGCTGAAGAACGCGGTGAAATACCCGCTGAAACTGTTAAACACATTCGTTAAATCATAGAGCGACCAGTTTGTTTCTACAGTGGACGTAAGTCAGACACCAGGTTCCCTCTAAAAGTGATCTGCTTGCCGATTTGTAGAACAACGGCGAACAACTGAGCTGTCTGAAATACGCATGTATTTAATGGTGATATTGTTCACTCGCTGTCTATCATGTACAGGTAAAATTTGGACTTTATCAGATTCCTCTTAAATGTCTGAAGCTCGCTCGTCTATATTTCTGTAGAGCTCGGGAACGGTGAGGAACGGTTCAGCAAGTTCTCTCTCAGCCGTTTTTTTTTTCCATTCTCTTCGTTGCATCTCATTCTTCCATTTAGTGATGTTAACAGCATTTTACTCCTGATTTGTCAGGTCAGGATGTACCCGCTCCTGTTTCTCTAACCTCCACCCTCCCCGCAGTTCCTCATTCTTCCATTTAGTGTGGCTCAATGTTTTTTACTCCTGATTTCTCCGGTCAGGATGTAGCCGCACCTGTTTCTCTACCCTCCCTCCTCCCCGCTGTTACTTATTCTTCTATTTAGTGAGGCTCACGGTGTTTTACTCCCAATCTCTCTCCCGAAGCCCTCGATTCCACTAGACAGTCCCCGCTTATTTCCGCTCCCACGCTGGTACACTAGATTGGTGCATTTCATGGTGAGGGAGACATGATCGGACTGGAACACAGCGGGGTCATATGAGTTTTTGGTTTCTTTTTCAACTCCGTTTCAATCTCCGGACTACTCCCTATTTGTCCCTGCGTATTTCTGACTTTATAACCGTTCACATACCAAGGCCTCTTGATATCCTGTTTTCTTTCTTCTCCTTCCATTCTCAGTTTCTCCCTGTCCATTCGTCGGTACGTACTGAATAAAATAAATCTCATTGCAGTTATGAAGTGCATATATATACACCGATAATAAACGTACACTGAACTGTAATAAAATGCCTAAGCCACGTGGAAAAGCTGATTTACAGAGTTACTTTAAATGATGCGGTACCGCTTTCGAACGGAACATTCCTCACTCTATTGCATTTCCATTTCCATCTCACTGTTACCCCGTCCTGCAACCGATCAGCGTTATACAACACCGGTATATCTCATACAGTTTGAGTGACAACGGAACTGTCCGGCAAGATTAACTGACAAGACAATCACATTCCAGAGACTCTAAAGACCTGCGGTTAATTTTGTTATGTGAATGCATTACATGTCCTCCTGATGCTTACTGCTGTCTGGGTCCTATCAGAAACAAGAAGAATCTGCAGATGCTGGAAGTCAAAGTAATACACAGAAGATCCTGGAGGAACTCAACAGGCCATGCAGCATCTATCTAAAAGAGACGTTTCGGGCCTCGACCCTTCATCAAGGTGATCCAATGCAATAGGATTGGACTTTTCTACCGTAAATGCTGCGTCGGTGACAGATCTTAGAAAACCAGACATGCGTCTTACAACAGGTGTAATTTTACAGAATAATGTCCAATGGGTAGGCTGCGGCCCCCATGTCGTTGTGATAAAATGCCACCAGCAAACCCTTGTTGTTCATTCACAAGTAACTGGAAATGAGCAAGACGGTCGGATATGCCCAAGACAGGCATAACGTAAAGCAGTTCAGTACTGGTGTGGGGAGGTGGTGCATTATTCAAAGCTGCGATTTGTTCTTTTGCAATTTGCTCAGTTCCTTGAGAAAGCATGTGTTCTAAATACTGTGGAGTGGCCTGAAGTTTATTGAGGGTTACCCCGTTTTTCTCAAGGTTTTCTCAACAAAGCAACAATATATATTTTTTCATAATTAACTAGGGTGGGATAGGCGACAAGCAGATAATCAAACTTTGTAAAATTCTACTACCCCTGGAAACCGGAATGTGTATAAATCTAGTATGACTGCGGCGGTCTAAACCGACAGGCTCTCAGTTTTCCCATGATGCAATCTGGACAAAGTTCACTGTCCACTGTCACTGTAAGTAAAAATAAACAAATACTGACTTTCCTTATGTAATAAGAGCTGGACAGAGTCCACAACAGAATAACATTCAGATGTGACAGGAATACTGGACTGGATGACGTTAGTATCGGCTGCGACGGAAGGTATCGATATATTTGTTAGCAACCCTTAAGTATTGTAAAAAAAAAACAAGTCACTCATTATCAGAACCTGGTTTCGGAATTGGTAAAACAGGAGATTTACAGGGACTGCAGGTTGGTAGTGGTACGTCATGATCCCAAAGTGCTTTTATTATAGGATTCATGCCTTCCACTGCCTCGGGTGACACATTATATTGCCGTACACAGGTTAGAAAACCATTGGTCTTCGTGTGCTGGGGCGCAATGTTTCACATGTATTTCTTTTTAATGCATTGCCCACGGAGAAGAAGCTATCTGCGAAACCAACCAGCTTACGACATACCCGCTAATACCGGGGGTGGAGGTGGGAAACAGGTCAAACCATGCTTTAACGATAAAGAAGGAAATGTTGTACGTCCAGCCAGTGTGGAAGGAAGTTGTCCAATAGCATTAGTATTAGGTAGAGATAAACTGAGTGCGGTTTAACTTCAGTGAAGTCTGAAGCAGGAGTTCGAGTAGTTCGGGAGTTGTACGGTGTCTGATGACTATAGTGGCACGAGGGGCTTAGGTTGGCAATTTAATCGCTCATTCTGGTGTTCACTTAAAAGCAATTCTGCCACTATTGCCTCTGGATAAGTTGAACAAGAAAGTATACTCGGAGAGCGCAGGACCACACAAGATCAAAGAGTGAGTCTGTGGCTGCTGCCAGAGTTAGCATGTTATATACAGAATTATTCATGTGCATTCATTGGAGTTCACTAAGGAGAATGACATGGAGAAAAGTGAGGCCAGGGAGGGAGTATAGTGATATTTTCAGACTTACTGATACTGAGGAGGAGATGGTGTTTTGTATTAAGTTGTGCAAATCCTTTGGGGGATTCAGACCACTGGGGACACAGGCCACATCCAGACAAACATGCAGTGTAATTTGTCATCATGGTCAGCACATAGACAGTGCGCAGGGGCGGCTATTCCTGTGCTGTACTGTTCACAGATTATTGGTCAATGAATTGAGGCCCAGTGGGCAACGGAGCAATGGGGTCTGCGACTGTGGTTCTCGACCGGGACAGAGTGCCTGCAGGGTTGGGGGGGAACAAGCAATCAGCATGGTCAAAGAGGAACTGGGAACGTTATTGACGAAAATACAGCTGTCGAACTGTCGGATGAAAGTGCGGAATGGGACGGTATTAATGTTGTTGTAGCAGGAGCTAGAATAGTTTTGATGGGCTGGATGATCTACCCCACCCACAGTGATCCCATGGCTACTAATAACATCAAGCACTTAGTCTGATCTCCAGGAGAATTGTAATCTATCTGGACCGAGAAGTTCAGTTTATTAAATAAGGGCACACCTCTGTAAAGTCACTTACACAGTATTCCAAGTATACCCAGCTGCCAGAGGATGCACTGGTCAGTAAGGGCACAGACCAGTACAAGCCTCCAATACAAGAGTAGATTTGTTTTCAAAACATAACACTGAATACCTATACCTGGACAATCCCAGTTTTGCACTGTAACTGTGATTAAAATAAAAAACATCATCAGTATTGTGTTCTAGTGTATTAGCATTTGCAACACCATGCACGGTATGAGGAGGACACACACCTCTAAAAGAGTTGGCATCAGACCGAAGACAGACATCTCTGCAATAGTCGGTACCATTCTGTAAGGCAATTCATCTTTACAACAGCTTGCTCCGCACTGCAAGGTACACATGTTTACGACAAATGGCAACGTACTGTAAGGATATAGATCTTTACGACAACGGCATCGTACTATAAGAGTAGAGACCTTTATTACAACTAGCACAATGTCCCAAGAGTTAAGACCACGTCAAGAGCTAGCACTGGATTGTAAGGGCGGAGATCTTTGTAACTGTTGGCAGCATGTTCTGAGGAGACATTCCTTTACAACAACTAGATAGCAAAAACCCCGCACAACCGCGGATAAGGCGGATGTGCAGAGGATGTTTCTGGTGGTGATGTGTCCAGAACTAAAGGGGACAGCCTCAGAATTGAAGGGCGAACTTTTACAAAGGACGTGAGGAAGATTTTTCTTTCTCCAGACAGTCGAGAATGTGATAGACAGATGTAGAGGCCAAGTCCGTAGGTGAATGTAAGACACTGTAATATTGTCCCTGATTAGACGTACAACTCCACGTTTTTTTTTACCTCCAACTCTGCGCTTTCTAAACTTATGAAAACCTTTTATAGTCATCATCCATTCTTGTCCCGCTCTCCGTCTGGGCTCTGTAATGTATTCGTCACATTAAAAGTCTCATTTCAACCCATCAAATAGCTTAATTGAATTTCTCGTTCCTAGCGCATGGGAAAATTAGTTTATGCCCTCGACAAGCAGTACCTAAACTTCCGGCCAGGGTATTAGTTCCCCTGACAAACACGCTGGTTGAACTCAGCAGGTCGGGCAGCATCCGCTGAAGAGAGAAGTTACCGTTTCGGGCCGAGATGCTTCGTCAGGAATGAAGAGGGAGGGGACAGGGGCCCTGTAACTAAGGTGGAGGGAGGGTGGGAAGGAGAACGCTAGTAGGTGCCAGGTGAAAAACTAATCAGATGAAAGGTCAAAGTGTGGGGGAAGGGAAACAGAGAGGGGATAGGCAGGAGAGGTGAAGCAGGAATCTAAGGGGAAAGCACTATGGGTAGTAGAAGAAGGCAGATTCATGAGAGGCAGCTAGGAGGCAGAATGGAAGTGGGATGGGGCAAGGTCGAGGGAGGGAATTGAAGGAAGTTGGAGAATTCGATGTTCATAACAAGGGGCCGGAGACTACCCATACTGTATATGAGGTGTTGCTCCTGCAACTTGAGTTTGGCTTATTGTGGCAGTAGAGGATGCCATGTATGGACATATTCGAATGGGAATGAGAAGCAGAGTTGAAGTAGGTGGCAACCGGCAGGTCCTGTCTTTAGTGGCGGACGGAGACGAGGTGCCCGACAAAGCGGACCCCCAATCTGCGTTGGGTATTGCCGATGTAGAGGAGGCCGCACCGGGAGCACCGGATGTAATAGTTGACACCAGCACACTCACAAGTAAAATGTTGCCTCACCTGGAAGGTCAGTTTGGGGCCCTGAATTGTGGTAAGAGAGAAGTTGTCGGGAGTGGTGCAGCACTTACGCTTGCAGGGATAATAACCTGCTGAGTTCATCCAACGTGTTTGTACGTGTTGACTTAACCACAGCATCTGCGGTGTACTTTGTGTTTACCATTAGTTCCCCTCCAGTTCCGATGGAATCCGTCCCTCTTGTACGGATCACCCATTCCCCGAAAAAGCGTTCCAATGGCCCAAGGAGTTAAAACCCTGCAGCCTGCACTATCGTCCCTCTGACACACATTCATACCATTCCGACTTGCGCCAGCTCGATTCAGCAGAAGTAATCCGGAGATAAGTACGTTGGAGGTCCTTCTGTTCAGTCACATTCCCAACTCTACATACTCACTGCGTGAAGCTCTTCCTCATTTTGCCTGTGTCATTCATGCCAACACACTTCACAAGCTCTGACTGTTCAGCTTTCAGCTTGATGATATCCTTGAGCCACTCCGATGCATCCTGGAACCTTGCGTCCCGGAAGCAGCACACCAACCTTGTGTATTTGCTGTCATAGAGTCTCCTGGCTGTCCCCCTAACTATCGAGTCGCCTATCACTACAATACTGCCTGACTTTACCCTTATATACAGCGCCTTAGAGCCAGCTCCATTGCTACGGCGTCAGAGCAAAGCGGAGTTTAGTCAGATTTTGAACTTAAATAAATTCGTATAGTTTGGTACAGACAAAAGTCATCGATAGTGTCATATCACTCGGGCTGTTGTCTGAGAATCTGACTTACAATCTGCTGCGCTCTGACACCGGACGTCTCGGACTAATATTCGGAGTCAAATTTTGAATACTAGGAGTAAAATGTGACTGCAGAGCCCTCCTTCCATTGACCCAACGCGAGCTGAAAGTCACGTTCATTGGCAGAGGGATACCGTCCTTTGTGTGCATCGGTGACAGAAGGAGGAAAGAGGCGATGGGTGACAGGGAAATTACAGTGTTCAGTTTCAGTGTCATATCGGTGGCAGTTATGACCTTCTGAGTCTTGACTCCCTGTTCACGTTCAGAATGGATCCTTTGCTGTTGTATGTGGAGCAGCAAGAGCCGGTGCCAGATTCCAGGAACAACTCTGACCGACTCCGGGACCAGGTGAATTTCTCCACTGTGGCCGGGTGGGACTGGTGTACTGGGAATGCGATCTCACTCACAGTGGGTTGTTCTGCCATTCCACCCCTTGTGTCGAAAGGAGCTCGACCTGAAATGAAAATCACACCTCATTTCTGGTCAATCCTGTAGGAATAATAAGTTTGTTGTGGAGAGTCCTATGGGATTATGTTACATTGGAAAGACATCTTTAAATCTCCAACACTGTATGTACAAATTACAACAACTCGCTGCTTTTCTGATCGCAGGGTCCGTTTACTTACCGTCACGGGAGCTCGCAGCTTCGGCCTACTCGTAATGCACTGTGACAAAATTCAGCCATCTTGCAAACACCGTCTGTACAGCGCAATGGGCTGAGGATGAATTACATTCTCCCCAAAAGGTGATCATTGCCGAATTAATATTCTGATAGGATATGCATTAATATTCGTGTATTTGTTCTTGGAGGGGAGGAGGGTATGGTTGATGTTTGAAATTTAAAAAGTCATGAAGGGTACAGAGGAGATTTACCAGGATGCTGCCTGGTTTAGAGAGTATGGATTATGATCAGAGATTGAGGGACCTAAGGCTTTACTCTTTGGAGAGATGGAGGATGAGAGGAGACATGATAGAGGTATACAAGACATTAAGAGGAATAGATAGAGTGGACAACTAGCGCCCTTTCCCCGGAGCACCACTGCTCAGTGCAAGAGGACATGGCTTTAAGATAAGGGGTGGAACTTTAAAAGGGGATATTGGAGGAAGGTCTTTTACTCAGAGAGTGGTTGGTGCGTGGAATGCACTGCCTGAGTCAGTGGTGGGGGCAGATACACCAGTGAAGTTTAAGAGACTACCAGGCAGGTAGATGGAGGAATTTAGTTTAGGGTGGGGTTATGTGTGAGGCAGGGTTTGAGGGTCTGCACAACATTGTGGCTCGAAGGGCCTGTAATGTGCTGTACTATTCTAGGATCTGTGTTCTATAAGTTCACAGATAGATGAAAAACGAAAAACTTTCCCCTTGAAATCTGGCGGATGCAGGGCAATGCACAAGTGCAGACACAATGCAGACAAAATGTCTACGTAAGGCCAGGAGATCCATATAAAATGGTGGAATGTGAAGTACAATGGTGGCCCAGAGGGATCCCGGAAGCACATAGACAGATCTCTGAAGGTAAGCACCCATTACGGTGGGAAATTTAGCAGCCGAATTGAGATTTGATTCTGTTGACTGACGGAAGTGAATGCCGGAGCAGGTAGCTCTGCTGGATCTATGGAAACACTTGTCTGCATGAACATGAAGCGTAGTGCACAGTCTGGCCATTCCGCCAAAGGGACATACAGACACAGTAACATTAACATTAGGAGGATGTGATGTGCAAGCGCACTTCTGCTTTCAACGTCAGGCATGAATTCTTAAGAATCCAAACTCCATATCGCGGTATAACCTCTGGAAACTTTTAGACCTTTATTTGTCAAATATCTGCGAACAGCAGCATGAAAATACTCAAAACTACGCTCCTACCACCACTTCCGGGGAAAAAGTAGCAAAGATACAGGAGTGAATACGACATCACCCTGAAAACACGTATTAAGGGGCTTAATTACAACATTTATTATAATTTTTTTAGAATTAGTATTATATGATGTACAGTTGGCTTCACAATCTGCCTATTTTTGATGTTGCACCTTATCATCTACCTTTCACTACAGCGGTTATACGTCTCTCCGCATTCCGTAATTCAACTACTACGACCACAGTTACATAATTGAATAACGTAGAACCGTTCCGAATCTAGAACTACTGAAGTTCATGCAATAGCGTATGTTAATAATTAGGTGTGAACATTGACATTGTCAGTCGGTTGTTCTGTTTCCGCCTGAAAGACTTTTGCAGTACTATTCCAACGTAACTACTATCGTTCGGCTGTCAGTGTGTATAGTGAATTTGGGTGTGTCATCTGGAGGTAGCTTGGTATAGTTGTGCAAAATGTAGTTTGAATAAAAAATGCTGCTAATTGTACAGAATGATTTAATATCAGATTTATGGGACAAAAGCAAAAAGAAAAAAATATGATCCCTTCACCCTCACGTTTTTCAGAGACCGAAAGATACACAATGAACCCCAAACACTCACACTGCATAAGAGACTGCGAGGTACAATATGAAATCCACACTGTTACACTGTAGAAGAGAATGACAGGTACTGAATGAACCCCATACTCTCACACTGTACTAGAGACGAATACGCACAGTATTAAACCGACACTCTCACTCTGCAGAAAAGTCAACGAGATGCAGAATGAAATCCACACACTCACACTGTAGAAGAGACACAGAGATACAGAATGAAATCCACACTCTCACACTCTATCATGGACCAGCAGGAACAGATGAACCCTACACTCTCATATTGTACCAGAGACTGACACGTACAGAAGGAACACCGCACTCTCACAGAGTATCAGAGATGAAAGATGCAAAATGAACACCACACTCTCAGACTCTACCAGATATTGAAAGATACAGAATGGAGCACTCTCACATCGTACAGGGGACCGACAGTGACGGAATGAACCCGACATTCATCTACTGTACCAGAGACTAGGACATACAGGAGCAACATCAAACACCTACT
>NW_026780685.1:0-28422 GCF_030144855.1 Hypanus sabinus | reverse complement strand
CTCGCCAATGATATTGTAAAGGAGATAGGATTATATTCACTATCTCCAAAATGCTCTCCTACTGAGAGATCTGACACATGACCAAGTTCATTTCCCAATACCAAATCAAGTGCAGCCTCTCCTCTTGTAGGCTTAACTACGTATTGTGTCAAGAAGCCTTCCAGAACACACCTAACAAACTCCACCTCATAAAAACCCTTGCTCTAGAGAGATGCTAATCTATATTTGGCAAATTAAAATTTCCCATCATGACAACTCTGTTATTCTTACACCTTTCCGGAATCTCTTTCCCTATCTGCTCCTCGATATTGCTGGTAATATAGGCTCTCCCCTTCTCTGTTCACTGTTTTGGGTGATTTTCACTGATTTTGAAGGGCCGTGCCTCACACAGCCAGACTGTTGCAATACAATGCTCTCCTCTAAGGTATGAGCAGAATGGTTGGTAAATATTCGATGGAGCAGAAACAAGTGGGGTCAGCAAAAAGGAGGCTCTAGATGTGATGGAGGCTCGAGTTGATGGGGAGTAGAAAGAGGGAACCAGAGCAGGAGGATGAGGCTACAAATGAAAGTTCAGCAACATCTGGAAACTGATTGACTGAAAAAAAAGAGGTTTATGTTTGCAAAATGCTGGCGGGTCTCAGTAGCCCCAGCAGCATCTATGCAGAGGAATAAACCGTGAATATTTTGGGCCCAAACACTTCATCCTACCTAGACTGTTTATTTCTCTGCTGAGATGCTGCCTGACTTGCTGAGCTCCTGCAGTACTTTGTGTGTTACTTTGCAGTTTATTCTCAGCATTTGCCGAACCTCGAGTTTCATATCTGCAGTGGGACTTTGACAGTTGTCATACAGAATGCCTGTTGATATTGAGTAATAAAGAGGAGAAAATCTGCAGTTATTGAAATCCAAGGAGAACACACAAAATGCTAGAGAAACTCTGCAGGCCAGGCAGCGTCTGTGGATAAAAGTACAGTTTACATTTTGGGCCAAGATTCTTCAGTAGGACTGGGGAACAAACAATGAGGAGTAAATTTAAAGGTGGGGGAGGGGGAGAGAAACACAAAGTGATAACTGGAACTGGGAGAGGGAGAGATGAAGTAAGGAGCTGGGAAGTTCATTGGTGAAAGACCTACAGGGCTGGAGAAGGGCAAGTCTGATAGGAGAGAACAGAAGGGCGTGGAAGAAAGAAAAGCGGGGGGAGAAGCACCCGAGGGAGGTGATGGGCAGGCGACAAGAGGGAAAAGTGGATGGGGATTGATGAGGGAGGGGAGGCATGACCGGAAGATCAAGAAATCGATGTTCATGCCATCAGATTGGAGGCTGACCAGCAAGAATACAAGGTGTTGTTCCTCCTACCTGAGTGTGGCCTCATCGCGACAATATAGGAGGCGATGGATTGACATTTCCACTGACTATTTTGTTTCTGGAAGCTTGCTGTGTTGAAGTAGATGCTGAGATTTCTGCATAAAAACATTGACTGCTTTTGGGACATGTGCTGTTGAACCAGCACTTGTCCCCTCAAACTAATCCAGTATATTAACAACAACATGTCCCCTCCCTTTTCCAAAATATAATTCAACCACTCTAATACCATATATCCCATATGTTTACACAAATGGGAAATCAGGAATATTGGTCTATAACTAGGAGGACCCAACAGGGGTTTACCAGGATCCTGAATAGACACTACAATTGCAATTTTCCATGAGGAGGGAAGATGGCCTGAATGCCAAATAGGATTCAAAAATGTAATATTATCTCCAAAGAGCTCTGGCCATACGTTTAAACATGCAATAACTTATATCATCCTTTCCTGGAGCCGTCAGCCCTGTATTAATAATCGTTTTCCTAAATTCACACAAATAAAACTCTACATCACTGTCATTGCTACAGCAGGTTTCCAACACGTCTGGGTATTCACTTAACAGCTTATCCCTACATTGTTTAGTCTCTTCATTATTTTGATTATGAGTTACAGCAAATGACCAAGCCAGTAACTAAACCCTCTCTGTTTCAGTCACAATTGTATCACCTTCTTTAATCAATACTGGGAACCCTATGAATCCCTCACCCCAACTTTCTTAATCATTCCCCTAACACCTCCAAGTTTAATAGTCCTTCGAATTCTAGCACAATATGACCTCTAGTAAATATTTTTCACAACCTTCATTACTTTCCTCACCACGGCCTGTGACCTGTTACACTTAATAAGATCACGCGGACAGTGATACTTCTTAACTTTCCAAAATGCCACATTTTTCTGAATAATTGCCTCTGCACACTCCTCCGTCCACCATGGTACAGCTTTTCTCCTATTAATGCACTTTTTAATATGAGTCTCTTCCAGCAAATTTGAGGAATAACGTGACAACCTTTCTTTGCAGAAATCGACATCATGCTCACCATTCCATCCACACAGATGTTCCATTCATCACATAAAACATTACAACTTCTCCAATTTGCTTTACCGAAATTCCACCTCCTCAAAGTGGCATCTTGGTCTAAACCCAGGCTTATAAATAGAGGAAAATGATCACTCCCCAATGTTTCATCTCCCATGACATACCACTCACTCACTGCAGCATGAATGTTTGAAACCAAAGTTAAATTTACAGCAATTTCAGAACTATTATGAACATTAAATCTCATAACTCTCCCACCAGTTAGACACAGTGAAATATCTAAAACTCTTCTGCAATCAAACCAGCACCATCATTCTGAGAACAAGCCCACAGTGAAGTCTATGCATTAAAATCCCCAACCATACAACCCTTAGTGAGCTGGAGCTACATATACTATCCAAGACATCAATCGAAAGCTTTCCACCATGGTTATAATAATATACCTCTTTAATGTCGCTCCCTGTTGAATCAAATACTTCTACAAGTGTCTCATACATTTCATTCACATCCACAACTGTATGCCTTCTCCCTTTCTGTATAAAATTTGCAATAGCACCTTCTCTACCAAATAATCTATCACGCGTAATTACAATATAATCCTGGAAGGAAGAATTTAAATGTGGGAAACTAGGTTTCCTGAATACATACAACGTCAGATAGATTTGATAATTCTGAAATAAACTTGAAGTCTTGACCGTGAAAAATTCTGGCTTCCGGAAATATGCGTATTCTCCCTTCATATACAGTCTGGAGAAATGTAGCGGGACGTTTATGATTGGTGAAACAGATTTAAACTAAGTGTAGTTAATATTGCCACGGTGTCTGGAGATTTAGTTCACTGATTTCTTTCAATTGATAAATGTTAGCGGACGGTCATTGTGTAAACTCACGTCAGTTTACCAGCGGATGGCCCTTCAGAAAGTGGAGCTTTAACAAATACAGTGTGAACAAACCGTGAGTGTTCAGCTCTCGTGTTGGAATGGGGTTAAGAGAAGTAACCAAAATGGGACAAAACTCAAAGAACCGCATTCTCCACGGTAATTAAAACAGAAGCAACAATTAGTGTCTTCTTCAGAGAAACCTGATGACCGAGAGGAAATGACAGGGAAGGGGTGCGTCACGATTCCGTGCCTGTGCAGAACGCAGGAATGCAACAGAGAAATCGGGATTCTGCTGAATAGTGGACAGCAATTTCTGAGTAACGGAGATAAGATTCTGAATGAGCGCATCAAAAAGCAATTTTCAAACTTACCTCAAGTCCATGTCGCAATATTCTTTTAATGAAACCGTGAGTGGCTCTTAAAAGATCCTTTGATTTTCCCGTTTGTTTTGTCAGTAAACTTGTCTTCAGTTGGAGCTGGTGTACTTGGTCACCGCCATTGTCCCTTCGGACACGGCGTGCTTGGCCAGCTCCCCGGGCAGCAGCAGGCGCACGGCTGGATCTCCCGGGAGCTGATGGTGGACCGCTTGTTGTAATGGGCCAGGCGGGATGCCTCACCCGCGATGCGCTCGAAGATATCGTTCACGAATGAATTCATGATGCTCATGGCCTTGGAGGAGATGCCGGTGTCGGGGTGAACCTGCTTCATCACTTTGTAACTCTCCTTCCTCGACCTCTTGCGCTTCTTGCCAGACTTGCTCGCCGGTTTGGACGGAGCTTTCTTGGCGCCCTTCTTGGGAGCGGGTTTCGGTGGATCAGGCACTTCCCCGTCGGTTTCAAACACAATAATAATCAGAAACTGTTCGGAGCCCGGACTAAATGGGCAGCGCACAAAATGGTATGTTAATTAGAATGGCGACGCTGAGCATTCCGATTGGCTGCTTGGAGAAAGGAATCACCAAGCGGAACGCTGGGGGATGGGAAGCGGCACCAATGTGTGACGGTTCGCGCTGCGTTTAATACAGGAGGAAGGACAGAGGGCAGAGACAGGCGGGGGTGCGGGCTGCAATTGAAAAGGGAAACGCAAATTTAAAAGCAGTACGAAAATAAAATTAGATGAAATATTGTAAAATTAAACACGAAGACGTTCAGTTCATGACACAGGGCAGCAGGAGAGCGAAGGAGAGATTTGGACATTTCAAAGTAAAGTTCAAATCGAGTTTATTTATGCACACAGGTGAAAGGAACAACGGATTTGTAGCAGCATCACAGACACATTTCATCTGACACAACATTGACAAGAAACACTGGAATTAAATATAAATTATACCAACATATTCAAATAGACAGAGGACTATCAGAACAAAATCAAAATAACAAAGAGATTATGCGGGCAGTCGGAGAATCACCCCTTTTGTGTTTCTTCATCTCGTCACTCTCGATTCAGTGTCACGCTACGCTGCCACATTGATCCGGCACATGCCTTCATCCACCAGGTCCAACACTTGCCTTTGTTGGATCTTACTCCTCCTTACACTAGTCTTCGAGTTTGTGGGTGTGTGGCCAGGGTTAGAAGGGGTGGGTGCCACTTCTTAGGATTGGGTTTGAGGGTAGGGCTGGTGGATGTATATGTGAGGCTGGAAGAGATAAAGCTGTGGAGTTTAGTATGGTGAGATATGTGGGACTATGGTGGATAGGGTAGTGTAGTGGAGCCAATTTAATCTAGCCGATGCCTTTCATTAACGTGGCCTGACTCCCATTTGGCTTAAAGAACCGGGTGTGCAAAGGGACACATCATCAGTACTGCAACCTGGGGTCATTGGGGGTTTCGGGTCGTTAATCATGAGACTCTCTTGCCCAGGTGACCGAGCCAGGGTTGATCAGACCCAGCTTGTGTTTATCCCATGGACCAAGATAATGTGAAGCACTGTAATTCTGCATGTTGTGGGTATTTTCGAACTTGTTACTTGGCTGTATTTTGACCATTTGGAGAGTACAATGTTCTGAGGCCTTGATATCAGGCTTTACCTCCTCGTAAGGTTCCACTTTCCTGCTTTAAATTTACATCTGTCTTTATTTTGCATCTGTGTGCCTGGGATAGCATGGGTTAATGATTGAGGTTTGCAGATTTGTCCATAATTCCAAAATACAAAAATCTCTGAAATCCAGAACTTTCTCTGCTGACATGACGTCACAAATGGAGAATTTTACCAGGATTAAATGGCTTGTCATATGAAAAGCGTTTCATAGCTCTGGGCCTCTCTTCCCCGTGACATTGAAGAAAGAAGGGTTACCAAATTGAAACCTATCAAATAGTGGAAGGGCTTGATTGAGTGGATGTGGAGAGGATTTTTCCTGTGGTGGGAGTGTCTAAAGCCAGACCACACAGCTTCAAAATAGAATATCCTTTCAGAATGGAGAGGAGGAGGAATTCCTTCAGCCAGAGAGTGGTGAATTGGTGGAATTTTTGCCACAGGCAGCAGGAGAGGCCAAATCACTGGGTATAGGCAGAGATTCATAGATTCTTTAGTGGTCAGGGCATAAAGGGATACAAGGGCAGATAAGAGGTAAGAGGATAAATTGATCAGTGATGATGAAATGGCAGAGCGGGCTCGATGGCCTAAATGGCTGAATTCTGCTCCTATATCTTGTGGTCTTATGGACTGAGTGACGAAAACTCTCCCAGAGACTGGTGATCTCAGCTTTGACACAACCCAGCACCTGAGGCTCCAGATAACTTATACAGCAAATACAAAAGTTCTTCATTTTCTGATTAAAGAGATATCATTCCATTTCCATCCTGAATGCATGTCACCTCATTCTGATGTGAATGAGTAATGATGCTTTGGGCTGAGAACCTTCACCCTGAGATCTGATGGAAGGGTCTTGGCCCGAAGTGTCAACTGTTTACTCTTTGTCATACAGGCTGCCTGTACTGATGAGTTCCACCAGCATCTTGTGTTGCTTTGGATTTCCAGCATCAGCAGATTCTCTCGTGTTTGCGATTTACACCTCATTCTGAGGGTATTTTCCTCAATTATGGAACTCTCATTCAGGGGAAAGATCCTCCTTGCCTACTGTCTGTCACATCCTGAACGAATCTAACAGATTTCTTCGGTTTCTCATTAACTGCAAGGAATACAGACCCAGCCCACTCACTGTCCTCTCACATAACCAACCCTCCATCCCTGGAACCAGCCCAGTCAGTGCGGGGAACAGTCACTGCCCTCCCTCTATTGCAGGGATATCCTTCCTGAGGAAGTGTGACCAAACACGGACACTACATTCAAGGTGTGCTCTCACCAGGACCCAATAGAATCCAGTGAGATATCTGTACCCCTCTTCTCCACTCCTCCTGGATCACAGGACAAAGTACTGTTTGCCCCTCTCATTACTTGTTGTATCTGCATGTTAACTCAAGTGATTTGTTTACAATGACACCCAGGTCCCTTTGAACATCCCCATGTGGAAATGATTCTTACAGATTGATCCTGGGAATAGGTGATCTCACTTTTCCCCACATTCTTTTCCACCCGCCCCATCCTCAACCATTCACTCTCCTGTCTACATCCCCCAAACCTTCTCACTACTGACACTGTTCGTCCCGCTCTGCCAGAGCAACAGACGTTGTCACTGAGTTGTGCAGCACAGAATTAGGCCCTTCAGCCCAACACATCCATGCTGACAAAGTGGACAAACAAAACCATTCTCAGTTACCTACATTTGGCCCATGTCCCTGTGAAACTTCCCTCTCCACAGTGCAAGAGATATTGCAATGGTGCCCACCTATATCATCACTGTAGGTAGTTTGTTCCATGTAAATAGCGCATTCTGTGTACAAAACCTGCTCCTCATGGTCCCATTTAAATCTTCCCTCTCTCACTTTATACCTGGAATCTCTAGCTTCCAACTCCATGACCCTGGAGATAACAGATTCACTACTGACCATATCAATGTCTGCCATTATTTTATCAACCTGTCTAATGTCATATACACTCTGTTGAGGAATTTCCAGCCTATCCAGCCTAATGTTAAATCCCTTTTGCACCCTCTCCAGTTTAATGTCACCGTCTGCTCAGAGGGCAACTATAAATGTACGTCATGCTCCAAGAGTCGTTTCCCCAAGGCTGGGAAAGCTGTAATGTGACGTCACGGCCTAGTGTCCAATACTCTCCCGATGAAAGCTGGTGTGGCAAACACCTTCTTCACCGTCCTGCCTACCTATGTTTACACTTTGAAGGAATTCGATATCTGCACCCCGATATCTCTGTTTTACAGCACTTCCAGGGACCGACCGTTCCCCACGGCAGTTCTGCCCTGGTTCGTGAATGACAATGGAACATCTCTTGTTCTTGTTTGCAGGCTCGAAGGGCAGAACGGACTACTCCTGCACCTATTTTCCATGTTTCTATCTCACATTCCTCAAATCACTGAGATCATTGATCACCGTCCTGTTGTATTGCTAGTTACATTTTTTCACACTTTAAAGGGATCTGCATATTTGCTGAGCCGGGCATTGACATTGTCTGCCGAGTCTTTAATGATTGAACTGCAGCAGCAGACCTGACTCAGCTCCCAGGCTTTTCCTTGCAGCGATACACGCACAGTGCTGGGGGAATTCAGCAGGCCAGGCAGCATCTGTGAGAAACAGTAAATAGCCGACGTTTCAGGCCGAGACCCTCCAGAATCTGAACAATGTTTGGTTTTCCTTCGATCCTTTCCCAAGTTACTGGATAACATAACCCATCCTCCAATCCTCTGCCACTACTCCTGCCCAAGAAACACACAGAGAGACAGAGCGGGGAGGTGAGGGGACAGAGTCAGAGTGACGGACAGAGCCGAGAGCGGCCTCTCATCGTCCAGCTCAGCCTTCACTTTACTAGGCCCGGCAATTTCCAATGGTTTATCCGAAACACAGAGCTCCAGAGAGGGGAAAGAAAACTCCCTCACACACCACGTGCATAGTGAAAGATTCCTAGGAATTTACTGGCTGTCGGACTTCATGCAATCAGAATACAGTGTGATCGGCGCAGGGTTAATTTCAAATCGCCCGCCAATTTCACAGCACCCAGCAACGGTGCTTGATTACTTTTTCATGTTATTTACCATTAATTGTATCATGGATTAATCTGCTTCAAAAGTAACTCAGCCAAATATATCGATAAAAATAATTAAAAGGTTGTGGACACGGCTCCCTCTGTGAGGTGTTGGGTGGCTCTTAGAATAGTCTTTGTGTTGTTCTCCGCCTTCACTTTACTTGGCCCGGCAATTTCCTATCCGCAGCACAGCGCTCGAGCGGAAAAAAAAAACCTCCCTCACACAACACGTACACACTGAAGGTTTTCTGGGAATTTGCTGATTCTCATGCTTTAAATTATAGGAAGTGCTTTTCCATTCCGCAAATACCCGAGAAACTCGGTCTGTCGCTCCCCGGTCCCATGGGCAGTGCGAGCGCCCTCACACACAGCAGCTGGTGGGCGAGGGTGCCGTCACTTCCGGTGATAAGAGGGTTAATTCATCAGAACAATTGTTCCTCTGGGTCGCGAGGGAAATGAAAGTCCGGTCACATTAAGGAGCAGGATAAGACTGATATTAGGATATATAGACCACGCATCTGGCGCCTTCTAAACCCCAGGTAAAGTGGTGGCTGAGGAGCTGGTGTGAGGTGGTTGATGCACCATCAATAACTCACTCTGAGACGAAAGGCGAGATATCGGCTTTAATTGACTGAAGCAGGAACCAGCAGTGAGTGACCATCATACTACATCCTGGAGAATGAGGCAGAGGATCAGACCTCGATCGCCTTTATACAGGGGCCTGTGGGAGGAGCGTGTCCAGACAGGCACATAGTTCACCACATTCACCCCACCCCCACTTTGTTTAAACGTGTACCCATGTGGCAAAGTTTCTTACAGGTCAAGTCTATCAGGTGGTCGAATCTGTCGCTGCGATCTACGTAGCACCGGCTGTGATTGCACCGATGCCGGCGATATTGGTGATTGCACAGGAGACGGAGGTTGTGCTGGTTCCAGCTCATGCATGTGCGAGGCACCTGGTATATAGGTGTCATGAGGAGTCTATGTAGGGCCTGGTGAGCGCGGTGTCACCTCGGGTACAGGGTTCATAGTTACCGGAGAGTGTTCAGGGTAGTGGTCTGCTGCACCTGCGGGCGCCAGGTCGCGGATGGAGACCGTGTCCTCCCGCCCATCAAGTAAGACCACGTAGGCATACTGGGGGTTCGCATGCAGAAGGTGAACCCTCTCGACCAGCGGGGAGTATTTATTGCTGCTCACATGTTTCCGGAGCAGCACTGGCCCCGGGGACGTCAGCCAAACAGGTAGAGTGGTCCCAGTGACAGACTTCCTGGGAAAAGAGAATAGGAGTTCGTGAGGGGGGGTTGGGGCCGCCATCCAACCACCTGGGCACTCCAAGGGCTTGTGCTTGGCTCAATGATCCCCTCCCTGAGCAGCCACTGCCCCTCTGACTGAGTGAAGGCCCTGTCCCCCGCACTGTACCGCCTGCTTTTAGTCGTCACAGGTTTACAGTCGGGGTCAGGTTGGCTGACAGCGGTGGGGGAGGGACCTGGAGAGTGGAGAGACTGCAAGTGGTGTCGGTAGCGCAGCTGTCGTGCTGGATGGATGTGTGTGCCGCTGTGTGTGTGTGTGGTCAGCAGAGATGAAGTTCCACAGAACTGAGGATTCCGGACAGTGAGTGGTGGGAGGGGCCCGTCATATACCACAGTCACTCTTTCGGGATGGCTCTGGAAGTCCAGCCCCAATAGCACAGGTGCGCACAGATTAGGCATGACCAGCAGCGCAAAGTTCCGATATGCTGTGCCTTGCACCACCAATGTCGCTACACAACCCGCCCGGATGTCTGTGGAATGCGACCCAGAAGCCAAATGGATCGTCTGACTTACTGGCCGTGTTGCGAGTCCGCAGCGTTGCACTGTGTCCGGGTGAATAAAACTCTTAGTGCTGCCCGTGTCAAACAGGCATGTAGTCCTGTGCCCCTCCACTCGGATGTCCATCATTGAACTTGCAAGCTGGTGTGGGGGGCTTTGGTCGAGGGTCACAGTGGCCAGAGACGAGCCGCCGGGGTACCCGGTAAGCATCGGCGGGTCGGGCGCGGGGCATGCTGACGCCAACAAAGATGGCCGCCCACACCCGGGGTACCCGGTAAGCATCCGAGGGTCGGGGGCGGGGTATGGTGACGCCGACAAAGATGGCCGCTCACATCCGGGGTACCCGGAAAGCATCCGAGGGTCGGGGGTGGGGCATGCTGACGCGGACAAAGAAGACCGCCAACATCCGGGCATGCAAGATGGCGGCCCCCACGTCTCACTAGCAGCGCTGCACTCTGCTCGCAGTTTAGACTTACAGACCTCGGCGAAATGGCCCCGTTTTCCGCAGCTGGAGCAGGTCACTTCTCGCGCTGGACAGCGTTTTCGGGGGTGCATTTTGAGGCCGCAGAAATAACAAAGCACAGGCTTCTGACGGGCCACCGCCATGGTCGGGTTCGGGGAGCTGGTGGAATCGCACTGGCAGCGTCGATTTCGCTCGCGGGAGCCGGCGGTGGCGGGGTCGGAGGCGTCCACGGAACCGGCGGGGAATCGCGCGACTGGACAGCGTCGGCGTAGTGCAGCGCAGCTTCCAGAGCGTTGGCCGTCTCGATCGCCGAGCTTAAGGTAAGATCGGAGTGTTCCAGCAATCGCTGGCGCACGTACACTGACCTCAGTCCCGTCACAAAGGCGTCTCGCACTAGCAGTTCCGCATGTTGTTCTGCCGCGAGCGTCTTACAGTCACAAGCTCGGACGAGAGTCTGTAGTGCTCGGAGAAACTCCGCGCTCGATTCTCCAGGCCTCTGTCGCCGGGTAGCTAAACGATGTCTTGCGTAGACGGTGTTCACATGCCGCACGTACTGTCTGTTGAGGGCGTCCAGTGCCCCTTCGTAGGTCGGCAGGTCCCGGCTAATGGAATAAACTTTTGGAGTGACCCTCGAGAGGAGAATTCTGTACATAACGGCAGGGTCAGTCGCACGATGCTCCGCCAAGTATGATTGGAAGCATGCAAGCCAGTGTTCAAAAGCGAGAGCTGCTTCAGGGTCTTGAGTGTCCAAATCCAACCTTTCCGGACGTAAAACGGTTTCCATGTTTTAAAACTTCCAGTCAATAAAATTGATGCACCATCAATAACTCACTCTGAGACGAAAGGCGAGATATCGGCTTTTATTGTCTAAGAAGGAACCAGCAGCGAGTGACCATCATACTACATCCTGGAGAATGAGGCAGAGGATCAGACCTCGATCGTCTTTATGCACGGGTCTGTGGGAGGAGCCACAGGAGCAGTCAGAAGGGGGCGTGTCCAGACAGGCACATAGTTCACCACAGTGGTTGAGGCTTCAGCTACAACGCCTCTCAAAGGGAAGATGGAACGAGTACATCGAGAGGGGTGCTTTCTTCCTACTACACGGAAGGGGTTAAACGAGCAGGAATGAGGTCCAACGAAGTGATTTTCGGGAACTCAGAAAAAAGCAGGACTTCCAGCATTGCAATCTCGGAATTCTGCCACAAACTATGTGCTGGTGTGGTGAGAATTCCATAACTTTAATATGTTGATGATGATCTGATGCAGGAGCGAGGGCTTCAGATTCATGGATCAATGGGCTCCCTTCCAGGCAGGTGGGAGACCGGGACAAACAAGGCCATTTGCATCTGAACCGGAGGGGAACCAAATTCCTCACCAGGAGTTTTAATGGTGTCACTTGACAGAGTTTGAATTCGAGTAGTAAGTGGGAGAATATACGTATGACAAGACAGTCTGGAAAGAACGAGAGCTAATAAACATGCTGGAACTCATGGGCTGAAATGAGTTTATTTCAACATTATGTTGTCGGAGGGATAAGGCTGGCAGCTCAACATTCCTGGCTTTCATTGTCTTACACGTGAGTTGGGGTAGGGTGGATTTAGCAGGAGCAGAGGTTACCCCACTGGGAATGTCCCAACGAACTGGAAGGCTCACTTGCAGAGGCAATCTGCAGTTACACTGATAGGATTATCATATTGGACCCCAATGACCAGTGCAGGGACTTTTATCTTCCCTAGAATTGATTGGATCTTGCTCAATACTAAGATGCACAAGATTTCTTCACTGAATCTGAAGAGTGTTTGAAACGTTATGTACAGAGCCCAACCAGAGGAGACAACAGACAGGAGGAATTAGTTTTGAGAAACGAGCCAGGCCAGCTGACAGCTAAGAGTCAGTGAATATTCTGGGATCTTATTTTCTTTCTTAGTGATGAGGAAGAATAAAATCAGATCTTGTATGAAGGTACTGAATTGCAGGAGTGCAAGTTAGTAGGGAGTAAGACAGAAGCCAAGGGGCATTGATTGGGAGCAGCCACCGTCAGACAAGTCCACATCTGACGTGCGGGAGCTGTTTAAAGACCAGCAGATCCGAGTTTGAAATTGAGGTACAGGATTTATCCACATTTGAAAAGGCATGGCTTGCTTAGTGACAATCAGCATGGTTTTGTGTGGGCAGATCACGCTTGACAAAATTGATCGAGGTTTCGGTGGTGGTGATACAGATTATTAGATATAGGAGTAGAATTAAGCCATTTGGCGTATCGAGTCTGCTCTGTCATTTCATATTGTCTGATACATTTTTCCTCTCAGCCCCAATCTCCTGCCTTCTCCCTGTACCCCTTCCAGTACTGACCATTCAAGAATCCATCAAGCTCTGCCTTAAATACCTAAAGTCCTGGCCTCCACAGCTGCCGCCTGTGGCAATGAATTCCGCAGATTCAACATCTCTAAAGAAATTCCTCCTCATCTCCAATCTGAAAGGGAGCCCCTCTCTTCTGAGGCTGTGACCTCTGGTCTTAGACACTCCCAGCCTCTCCATATCAACTTTATCAAGGCCTTTCACCATTTGATAGGTTTCAATTAGTCATCCCTCATTGCTCAAACTTCCAGGGAATAAAGGCCCAGAGCCATCAATCACTCTTCATATGACAAGCTGTTTAATCCTGGAATCATTTGTGAGAATCTTTTTTGAAACCCATCCAGTTCCATCTCATCCTTCCTAAGATAAAGGGCCCAAAACTGCTCCCAATACTCCAAGTGAGACCTCACCAGTACTTCATAAAGTCTCAACATTACATCCTTGCTTTTATATTCTAATCCTCTTGAAATGAATGCTAACATCATATTTGCCTTCCTCACCACAGACTCAACCTGCAAATTAACCTTTAGAGAACCAGCACAATGACTCCAAAATCCCTCTGCAACTCATTTTTGTATCTTCTCTCCATTTAGAAAATAGTCAACCCTAACATCTCTTTAACTGAAGTGCATGACCATACACTTCCCAGTTCTGTATTCCATCTGCCACTTCTTTGCCCATTCTCTTCATCCATCTGTCCTTCTCTATTTCCTCAGAAATACCTGCACCTCCACTTGTCTCTTCATATCATCTGCAAGTTTTGCAACAAATCCATCAAATCCATCGTCAATTTGGATAGGCATATGGACAGGAAGGGATTGGAGGGTTATGGGCTGAGTGCAGGTCGCTGGGATCAGGTGGGAGTAAGTGTTCGGCATAGACTAAAATGGCCGAGGTGGCCTGTTTCCGGGCTGTAATTGTTATACGGTTGTAAGAGACAGGTGGAGGCGCAGGTATTTTTCAGGAAATAGGGAAGGACTGGCAGATGAAGAGAATGGGCAAAGAAATCATTGACAGATAACGTAAAAAGAATCAGTCCCAACACCTTGGTGCTTGATGAAGGCAAGACTGTGACCATGATCTCTATAGACCTTAGTGGGATTCAATATAGATTTTAATTTCAATTCAGAAATGGATTCCTCATAGAAGTCTATGTAGGGCTGGAAGTCCGTGTGCAGAGGTGATCCACGAGGCCTGATGCTGGGAATTAAGTTGTTTCTGATATATATCAATGTTTGGATGAAAATGTTGATGGGAGGTTTACAAGTTTACATGTGACAGCAAGATTGGTGGAATTGTGGACAGTGTAACTATTGATCAATGCACACAGTGGGACTTAGATCACAAACATATGCAGAGTAATTGCAGAATGAACTTAATCTGGGAGAGAATGTGTTATTGCACTTTGGGAGATCAAATGGAAGAAGGAAGTATAATGTTAATGATTGACCCCTTCACAGCATTGATGAAACGAGTGATCTTGGGGATCTTGGGATCCAGGCACATAGTTCTCAGAACGTGGCAAAACAACGGGTTAAGGTATACGGAATGCTGGTCCCCACTGGTCAGGGTGTGGAGTATAAGAGTAAGGGAGTCCTGTATTAAGACAGGCATACAAACGTACAGGGAATGGACCACGTCCAGGTAGGTCAACTTCTGGCAGAGTGAAGGATTAGAGGGACCTTGGGGTCTGAGTCCATAGGATGCTCAAAGCAGATGCCCAGGTTGACTCCGCGGTTAAGAAGGCGTATGGTGTATTGGCCTTCATCAATCGTGGGAATGAATTTAGGAGCTGAGAGGTAATGTTGCAGCTATACGTGACCATGGTCAGACCCCACTTGGAGTACTGTGCTCAGTTCTGGTTGCCTCTCTACAGGAAAAATGTGGAAGCCATTGAAAGGGTGCAGAGGAGATTTACAAGGATGTTGCCTGGAATGGGGAGCTTGCCTTATGAGAATAGGTTGAATCAACATGGTCTTTTCTCCTTGGAGCGAAGGAGGATGAGAGCTGACCTGATAGAGATGTACAAGATGATGAGAGGCATTGATCATGTGGATAGTCAGAGACTTTTTCCCAGGGCTGAAATGGCTGCCCCAAGAGGACACAGGTTTAAGGTGCTGGGGAGTAGGTACAGAGGAAATGCCAGGGGTAAGTTTTTTTACTCAGAGAGTGGTGAGTGCGTGGAATGGGCTGCCGGCAATTGTGGTGGAGGCAGATACGATAGGGTTTTTTAAGAGGCTTTTAGATAGGTACATGGAGCTTAGCAAAATAGAGGGCTATAGTTAAGCCTGGTAATTTCTGAGATAGGGGCAGGTTTGGCACAACATTGTGGGCTGAAATGCCTGT
This sequence comes from Hypanus sabinus, assembly GCF_030144855.1. Lineage (NCBI taxonomy): Eukaryota > Metazoa > Chordata > Chondrichthyes > Myliobatiformes > Dasyatidae > Hypanus > Hypanus sabinus. The sequence continues at coordinate 13,069 of NW_026780685.1, read as the reverse complement.
ACTGTGCTGTAGGATTTTTTGTTTCTATGACTGAACTGGACTCCAAGGGTATTGAGTGACTTGAAAATATTCTTGTATCAATCTCCTGACGCACTTTTGAATAAGCTTTTATGCAGAGCTACTAGGAGTGTTCTTTTGTCTTCATGGTCTAGTTTTTGCGGGGATACTGACTACCAACAGTCGTGTAATTTTATGACAATCAATTGAAACACCTTGACTGCACATGGTGATCTCCATTTAACGGATAATGTAACTCCTAAAACCAACTGGCTGCACCAGAGATGATTTGGTGTGTTACATTAATGGGGGTGAATACATATACAGACAATTATTTTGTGTTTTATATCTGTAATTAATTTAGAGCACTTTGTAGAGATCTGTTTTCACTTTGACACAAGAGACTTATTCTGTTGATCAGTAAGAAAAAGCCAAATTTAATCTGCTATGACTCAATATTGTAAAACAATAAAACATATAAACTTCCAAGGGGCATGAATACTTTTCAGATGCACTTTACATGTAGGGACAGTGATGAGAAAGGGGAGGGAAAGAAGACACGGGGAGGAATGGTCTCAAGATCCCCAGGAGCTCCTCCCGATGGGATAAAACACAAAAAGCGAAATATCCAAGAGAGATGAGAATGGAGCTGTGATTGTCAAGAGAGATATAATCAGAAGCAGATTGGAGTACTGCTGCATCGAGTAACTTTGCTCTGAGTGCTGCAACAACCACGATCTGCCGGTGGCAACCCATTCCAACTGAGTTTCCCATTCACAAACCAGCATATCGGTGTCTTACAGCTGTCTTAACCTGTGATGGGGTGGTTATGGGGCAAGCTCCCACTTCCCATTAAATGCTCCCAATGGTGTGCGCCTCAAATTGCCTCCGTCAGCTAAATCCAGCTCCTGACTTTAACATTTGGCTTAGCTACTAAGCCCAACGGAACTGTTTCTAGTGTTGGGGGAAGGTGCAAATCGGTTTACGAGCATAATATAACCAACTGCTATGGGCAGATGGGCTCGTCAACCATGCTTGGCAGCTCATCTAGTGGAAGGAAAACCCTGACCTCAAACCTGGACCCTGGTGTTCACCCTCAATCTGGCTCTGGAGTTCTCCCTCATTGTGATCACATCTTCACAGACCCTTCACCACCAGGACTCTCTGTAATCCCACCTCATTACACAGATTACATCTGAAATGTCCTGTTCCTGGGTAAGATACTGCTGTAAGAAACTGTCTCTGACCACTCCACTAATTCCTCTTCCACTGTACCAGTTTGCTTAGTTTAATCAATACACAGACTGAAGCAAACACGCATAAAATGCTGGAGGAACTCAGCAAACAGTCGACATTTTGAGCTGAGAACCTTCATCGGGATGAGACAGAAAGGGACAAAAGCCAGAATAAGGAGGTGGTGGAGGGGAGGAGGACAAGTGAGTGGGGGGGGTGTGGTTTGTGGAGGGATGATGATGTGAGGAGCTGGGTGACAGACAGAAAAGACAGAGAGGAAGAGAAAGTAATCTAATAGGTCAGAATGTTGGACCACGTGATGACATGAAGGAGCTGAAGAACCTGAGAGAGATGATGGGCAGGTCATGAGGCTGTGTGAGGAGAAGTGAAGGGGTTAAATGGCAACAGAATGGGGGAAACAGAGTGCAGTGATATCCGGAATTGGAGAAATCAATGTTCATGTCATCAGGATTGGAGGCTGCACAGTCAGAATATGAGGTGTTGTTTGGCTAGCCTGCATTTGGCCTCATCGTGGGAAGAGAGAAGGCTACAGACAGACCTGTTGGTAATGGCGCACTGCTGGACAGGGTCGACCATGGATATTGTACCCTCACTGTGAAAGTCAATATGCAAGCCAGGGTAGTACGATACGTAAAGCAAACTGTTGCCCATGCAGTGGCTCCTGCTCTCCATGCAGCTGATGAATTCAGAGCAACAGCAGAGCCCGATGGAGTCAGGCACCAGGGTGGTCGCATGATTATTACCAGCTTGCATTGAACATAGGACCGACAGGGAATTAGTGTTCACTGTGGGGACACAGATATCTGATGGTGACATTTCAACATTGTGCAATAATGTGTAATAACCGCCATCACGAGGGAGAAGCTAACAGGACAAAAAGCAAACATTACCAGGTCCCAACGACCGGCACTGAAGCCTGGAGAGAAAGTAGAGACACTGAAGTCTGTCAAAACTCACTGTGTTACAGATGGTCCCAGTGGAGTTGAAAACCATTGTTGAAGAAGAGTAGAAGATAAAAAGCAAGTGACTGTCGTCCAGTTAACTTCACTTCAGCTACTGGAGTCTATAATCTGTGAAGAAGTAACAAGTCATTTGGAAAAGTCTAATGCACTGAACTAAGTCAACAGGGCTTACAGTTAGATTCTTACAGGAACCCCTCAGCCCAAATGGTCCACACTGACCAAAGTTCCCATCTGAGCTTGTGGTCAGTAACCCCCTCACCACCACATTATGAACAAGGCTATCCTCCACCTTGTCCCATTTCCTTGCATTTAGCCCATATCCTTGAAAACTTTTCCTTTCCATCTACCTGTCCAAGTACTTTTTTAATTTATCTGACTCAAACACTCCCCTTGACAGCTCATTCCATTTACTGATCAGCCTGTGTGTGTGGAAAAGTTGCCCTTCAGGTTCCTATTCAATCTCATCTCAAACCAATGCCCTCCAGATTCTGATTCCCCTACCCTGGCAAAAGGTTTGTTATCTTTGACCCAACCCAGGCCCCTTATAATTTTATGCACCTCTGCAATATCGCCACTCATTCTCCATCATTCCCGGGAAAATTGTCCAAAATACTTTCCACAAATCAGTCTTTTGAGATCCAGTAACATCCCCGTAAATCACCTCTGCACTGTATCCAGCTCAGTGGTGCCAGTCATATAGCACAGTTACAAAAGCTAAACACTATTTATGGAATGCGGCTAAACCAACATGTTGTACAACTGCACCATTTCATCCCAGCTTCTATTTTCGGTGCCCTGACTGAAGGTTGGTGTTCCAAAAGCCTCTTCACCACCCTGTCCATCTGGAACCTGGTTTTTGTCTCTGTAACCTGGGTTACTGAATGTTAAGTCATGTTTGACAAACATACCAGAGATTTGAGACTTTACAGGGGAAGTTGGAGAAGTAGAGATTTTGGATTGTCAGGAGCCATTTGCCAAGGAGCCACATGAAAGCTGGTGCACAAGACCAGATCTCAGTCCTGGGATGGAAGTGAGTTAATATTGACTGAAGACTGGTTATCATACTGAGACAGAATAACAGGTCTGTTTCAGGTTGGGATGACATAACTACTGGAGTGTCCCAGCAACCTGCTTTGGACCCTCCATTATTTATTGATATTAATGACCTGGAGGAGTGGCAGAGGGTGAGGAATCCATGATTGTCAATGACAGGGAATATGGTATGGGCATGTTCTGATTGGACATTTAGTCTCTCCAACAGGATATGGGGAAGCTAGTGAGCAGAATACTTGGTAAATGGAGTTTAATGTGTGAAGTGTGATGACGTGGTACGAGGAATCAAAAGTCACTACTATTTATGTGGAGATAAATTGTCAATGAGAGAAATAGAGAGGGGTCGAGGTGCTGCCTGCAAAACAAAATAGAGATGGGTGCAGTGAAGGGTTCATCGGACCATATATGACCAAGGTTCAGAGGTGCATCGTTCATTCACATTCATTGCTGGGGCATTAAGGCAGAGAAACAGAGAAGTGTTGTTACAGAGTCAAACAAACACAGAATAATGGATTTTGGGAAGTTAAAGCAGGTCAGGACATACCCAGTGAATGGCAGGGTCATCAGGAGTGTTAATGAAAAGATAAACCTGAGGCACAGGTTCATAGTTCCCGGAAAGTGCCAGCACAGGTAGTCAAGGTGTGGAAGAAGGTGCACGTCATGCTTACCTTCATCGGCAAAGACTCTGAGAAGAGTTGGGACATCACATTACAGTTGTACAAATCAATAATTAAACCACACCAGGAGTACCCTGTGCAGTTCTGGTCACCACGACAGTAAGGATGTGATATGTGACTAAGCTGGAAAGGTGCAGAAACGATTCACAGGAATGTTACCTGGACTGGGGCCTGGAGTTACAAGGAAAGATCAGACCGACTGGGACTGTTTTCCCTGGAGTGAGGGAGGCTGAGGGGAGACCAGACAGAAGTTTTTAAAACTTTGAGAGGTGCAGACAAGGTAGACAGTCCGAATCACTTCCCCAGGGTAGAAATATCAAATACGAGAAGGCACAGCTTTAAAATGGCAGGGTGAGAATTTAACGTTGGATTTCAGGGCAGGTAAGATTTCTGTTTCTGTACAGAGAGCGGAGAGGGCCAGGTTTCGGCTGCCATGGGGGGGGGGGGGTGGTGGAGATGGAAGCAGATATGATAATGACATTTAATCGGGGTTTAGATAAGCCATGAATATTCAGAGAATTGAAGCACATGAATTATACACAGGCTGAAGAGATTTAGTTTCATTTGGCATCGTGTTCAGCAGAGACATCATGGGAAGAAGGGCCTCTTCCTGTGCTGTGCTGTACTGTTCTGTGTTCTCGGTGAGCCTTAGTGACGGGGGAGTCTTTAGCCGGGGTCACAGACAGGCGTATCTGTGGCAAGGAGAGAGACTGCAGGATGGTGCATTACCTCCCTGGTACCAGAGCCAAGGATGTAACTGAACAAGTACAGGCCATTCTGGAAGGGCAGGGTGAGCAGCCAGAGGACGCGTCCATATCGGTTCAAACAAATGAGTCAAAGTCCTGCAAAGAGACTTAGTGAGTTCGGGAAAAAGTTAAGCAGAATCTCTTGGGGGGGTGGTGGGGGTAATTCCAGTGTCACCTGCTAGCGAGGGAAGAAATAAAAAGGTGGTACAGTTATATGTGTGGCTAACAAGCTGGTGCAGGTTAGTTACATAGATCATTGAGTTTTTTTCAGGAGAGGCGATGGGAAGAGTAGACAAACAAACAAATTACAGTGTCTCAGTAGCAGATAAACAAAATTAGAAGTAAGAGAAAGAATAAAAAGTAACCACAAACAGTCTGACATGAGGGGGTGTCATCACTTCCCCGGCTACAGGTTGACTCATTACAGAGCCCAGGGTCAGAATGACTTCATGCAGCGCTCCTTGGAGCAGCGCAGTGGTGTTAGTCTGATACTGAAGATGCTCCTCTGTTCAGCCAAGGAGGCATGCAGAGGGTGAGAAACATTGTCAGGATTTTCTGTCGGGTCCTTTGTTCCACCATGGCCTCCAGTGTGTCTAGTTTCACTCCAATAACAGAGCCAGCCTTTATAATCAGTTTATTCTCAGATGCCACTGGCCCAGTACACCACTGAATAGTTAGGCCAAGTTAATGAACACCGTGGCGCCAAGGGGCTGAAGTGTGTTTGTATCAGTGCCGGGTGTGGAACAGTTAATGCAGACGTACTTAGAGTCTGAATTAGCACAGGGCACAGTGATTCAGCCATTACAGAGAAGGGCAGGACTGGTAGCTAAACATTCCAGGATTCAGGTTCCGACAGTCCAGAGGGAGGTGAATGAGGTTTGGGGAGCTGTACTGCTGATCAGGCAGAAGGTCACAAATTCAGGGTCATCCCGGAGGCTCCTCCAGTGAGACACTGTGCGTGGAACTCAGGAATGAAAAAGGTGAAATCACTGTGAAGGGATTATACTGTAGGGCTCCCGATAACCAGTAAGAGAGAGGAACAGATATTTTGGCAGGTTATGGACTGATGTAAAAACAACAGAGTATCTATAGTGAATAAACTCCCCAGAGTGACTGGGACTCCCTTATCATCTGAGGCTTGATTGGGGCATGATTTGTTAAGTGTTTTCAGCAAGGTTTCCTGAAACAGTATGTAGATGATCCACCAGGGAGGGAGAATTTCTTGACTTTGCCTTGGGAAATATGGGACTCACCAGGTTGTGGAAGGAACAACCAGTGTTCCAAGAGGAATTAGACAGGTCCTTCAGTGGAAATAACCTGCTGAGCTGTGGGAACATAGTGGGGAATGGGACTGTAGAAACGTTGCAGCAGGAGTTGCTATAAACCTGATGGTCAAATAGTCCAGATCATCCCAGAATGATCATGTGACCAGTAATATTCTGAAAAAATTATTCTATTCTCCAGTGAACCTTCATAGCTCCTGGTTGGATAAGAGCAATTGTGGGATAAGGACACATTTCTGTAAAATCACTGACACCATATTCCAAGCACACTGAGCTGCCAGAGCACTGCATTGGCTAGTGAGGACACAGACCAGTACAACACCCGGCTTTCTAATACAAAGTTGAAAGCTGAAAGTAAATGTATTATCAAAATACATTTCTATCATCATACGCAACCCTGGGATTTATTTTTTTGGGGCATACTGTTGGTTTGTTAGAGCTGTTGGGCAAGGTATAAAGTAATTTGGCAGGGGCATGAGAACTGGTGTGAAAGGACTCAGGATAGGACAGCTGGTAAAGAAAGAAAAGATAGCATGCAGTCACTCTGTCAGGAAAAGCGAGCAGACGACAGGACATAACTGCAGCCAGCAGATGGATGCCAAATCAATAAAGATAGCAAATCCAATATTCGAATTGTTATACATCAATGCACAGAGTATAAAATATAAGGTGGATAATCTTATTGCCCTGTTACGGATTGGCTTGTATAATGTGATCATCACGGAATCACAGCTGAGAAATATTTATAGTTGGGAGCTAAATGCCCAAGTGAGACAAATCAGAGGGACAGGAAGGTAGGCAATTGGGATGGCCTGGCTCTGCTGGTAAAGAATGGTATCAAATCAGTAGGAAGACGTGCCATAGGATGGAGAGATGTTGAATCCTTGTGAGTAGAGTTTTAAAAAAAAACTACGTGTAAAAGGACGTTGATGCAGTTATAAACAGGCCGTCAACAGTTGATTGGATGTGGACCACAGATTACAACAGGAAAGAGAAAAGGCATGTCAAACGGGCAATGTTATTGGAGATTTCAACATCCAGGTCAACTGGGAAAATCAGGTAGGAAATAGATCTCAAGAGAGTGAGGTTTGGAATGCCTGAGAGATGGCTTTTCAGAGCAGTTTGTCATTGAGCCTACTAGGGAATAAGCTATACTGGGTTGTGTGTTATTTAATGAACAAGAGGCAATTCGGGAACATAAGATAAAAGAGCCCTTAGAAAGCAGTGGTCACAGTATCATTGAGTTCAACTTGAAATTGGACAGGGAGAGAGTACAGTCTGACATAGCAGTGCTTCAGTGGAGTAAAGGTAGTAACAGTGGTATGAGAGAGCAGTTGGAATGAGATGCTGGCAGAGATGGCAGCAGAGCCGCAAAGGTGGAAAAAATGAGGGAGGTACAGGATAAATGTACTCGAGAAACTAATAATAACTCAAATGGCAAAATAGGACAACTGGTTCAGCTGGCTTCTCCAATCTGCACTGAACTAAGCATCTGTGCACTTACTCTCTTTGAGCATTTCAGTTCAAAACGCTACAGAACTTGCTTGTGTTTATTGTTTGCAGGATTTGTCTTTCTTTCTGCACATTGGGTGTTTGATGGTCTTCTTATTTTATTGGTGGGTTCTTTTGGCTTTCTTTGTTTTATGGCTGCCTGTTTGAAACAAACCTCAAAGTTGTAGAATGTCTACGTACTTTGATAATAAATTTACTTTGAACATTCATTCAAAAACCTGATGCTTGAAGGATAAAATAAGGACAAAAATTTAACGAAACTTAAACCTGATGCTTTTTTAATTACAGGCCAGGATGCAGAAGAGTGGAAAATGACAAATATGCTTCCTCTTTTTAAGAATGCGATAGGGACAAGATAGGAAACTATACCCTGGTGACTCTTACATTAGTGGGAGGGATATTACTGGAAAAGATATTTAACGATAAAATCAGCTCAGACTTCATAAGGCATTGGTCCGATCACACTTGGAGTAAAGTGAACAGTTTGGGGCACCTTATCTAAAAAACTACATGCTCACATAGGAGAGGGTCTAGAGGAGGTTCACAAAAATGATCCTGACAATAAAAGGGTTAATGAACAAGGATTGGTTGATGGCTCTTGGCCTGTACTCTCTGGACTTTAGAAGAATGACGGAATCTCACTGAAACTGATCAAATATTGAAAGGCCTAGAGTGGAGCGGGGAGGGTAGTTCCGATAGTGGGGCAGTCTAGGACCACCGGGCACATACCGTTAGAACAAAGATATGGAGTAATTTCCTAATCTGTGCTGCCTATGTCAGCATGTTGTTCATTGACCATAGCTCAGCGATTAACACCATCATTCCCACAGTCCTGATCAATAAGCGACGGAACCTGTTCTCTCTGCAATTGGATCCTCAACTTCCTAACTGGGAGACGACAGTCTGTGCAGATTGGTGATCAAACGGGCTAACCCCTATTGACATCAATGGATCTGGGGTTGAGAGGGTAAACAGCTTTAGGTTCCTCGGCATCAACATACCCGAAGATCTCACGTGGTCTGTACGTACTTGTTGAGTGTTGAAAAAGGCATAACAGCGTCTCTTTCAGTTCAGATGACTGAGAACGTTTGCTATGGGCCCCCAAATCCTTTCTACAAGGGGTCAATTGGGAGCATCCCGACAGTCTGCATCACTGGTATGGGAATTGTACCTCCGTTAATCGCAGGTCAGACCAGCGCATTTGTAGTTGTGAACTTCCCATGATTCAGGACATTTACAAAGCCCGGTGTGAGAAAAGGGCCCAAGGGATCATTGTGGACCCGAGTCACTTCAAGCACAATCTATTCCAGCGGCAACCATCCGGGAAACAGTACTGCTACATAAAAGACCGGAGCAACAGGCTGCTGGACAGCTCCTTCCACCAGGCTATCAGACTGATTAACACACGCTGATTTGAGGGATCCTCTATGTACATTGGTTGTTCTATTTATTATCAATTATTATAAATTACTATGATTGCACATTGCATATTTAGATGGAGACATAACGTGGATTTCTACTCCTCACGTACGTGAAAGATGCAAGAAATAAAGTCAATTCAAATATCTCCTCTTCACTGATGAACAACACTGGCCCTGGTGCACCTCAAGGATGTGTGTTTTGCCAACTGCTCTACTCCCTCTATACCCATGACTAAATATAGCTCAAATGCAATCTATAAATATGCTGCATACAACCTTTGTCAGTAGAATCTCAGATGGAAATGATTGGACATACAGGACTGGGACATACCAGCAAGTTGAGTGGTGTCGCAGCAACAACCTTGTGCTTCAGACAAAACAGCTGATTGAGACAAGGGAACACGAATCAATCCTCAAAGAGGTATGAGAAGTGGACAGTGAACAATTACAAGTTCCTGGGTGTCAACATCTCTCAGGATCTATTGATGCAGTTACAGAATAAAGAAGGCAAGACAGCAGATATATTTCATCAGGAGTTTGAAGATATTTGGGTTATCATTTTAAAACACCCAGAAACTGTTGTAGATGTATTCAATATATATTATTCATATATTATTTCAGTTTTTGAAGTATATTAATTTACACACATACTGTAATTTATTTATTATTTCTATATTATCATGTCCTGCATTGAACTGCTGCTGCTAAATTAACAAATTTCCTGACACCTGCCGGTGGTAATAAACCTGATTCTGGTCCTGACTCTGTACCCACCGTCCCATCACACTCTCCCGTGGTCAGACTCGGAGTGATGCTCCCTGCACATCATCCCCTCACACAGTCCCGGGGTCAGCAAAAGACTGAAGCTTCATACACACAGACCCGTCATCCATTCCCGTGTTCAGCCACAGAGTGAAGCTCCCTATACCCCGTTCCATTACACAGCCCCATGGTCAGTGACAGAGTGAAGCTCCTTCCACACCGTTCGATCACAAATTTCTTGGGTTAGAAACGGAGTGAAGCTCCCCTGCGCACGGCCCCAACACTCTCTCCCGCAGTCAGAAACAGAATGAATGTCCGTCCACTCCGACACAACGCACAGTCCCTCGGACAGTCAAAGAGTGAAGCTCCCCTCCACACCGTCCCATCCCACACTCACGGGGTCAGACACAGAGTGAATCTCCTTCCTCACCGTCGCATCACTCACTCCCGGGGTCAAAAAAAGACAGAATCTGCCGCCTCGCAGTCCGCTAACACTATAACGGATTCAGAATGAGAGAGAACCTCACTCTTCACTCTCGCTCCCCCCTCTCACCCATCACCAGTACTTCACCGTTCCTGTAGTCTCCAACAGTGTGTCTGTCTCAGAGATAATAAGTTTGTGTGAGACCAGAGGTAGAACTGTGGAAGGAGGGGGAGGAGAGAGAGGGCTGTGGAGGGGTGCTCAGTTTGCAGCCACTGGGAGGACGTTGTAATAAACCACACGACGGGCCTTTGCTCACAGAGACGTAGAGGAGCTGACAACCGAGAGATCGATATCGGGTGCAAATGAGACGAAATAACACCGACGGTGTGCAAGGACATTCACCATGTGTCTGAACAAGGGAGTGTGTAATGAGACACTGTGGAGGGAACTTCACCATGTGTTTCACCCCAGGTGTGTGTGATGGGACGGAGTGGAGGGATATTCACTATGTGTCTGACCCCGGGAGTGTGTGAAGGGACCGTGTGGAGAGAGATTCATTCTGTGTCTGATCCCGGGAGTGTGTGATGGGACGGTGAGGAGAGAGCGTCACCATGTGTCTGAATCCGGGATTGCTTGATGGGGCGGTTTACAAGGAGCATCTACCAAGGGTGTATGTGGTGAAACGTTGTGGAGGGAGATCCATTCTGTGTCTGACCCCGTGGTAGTGAGATAGGACGGTGTGGAGGGAGATTCACTCTGTGTCTAATCCTCGGCAGTGTGTGATGGGACGGTGTGGAGGGAGATTCACTCTGTGTCTGACCCCGTGACAGAGAGATAGGACGGTGTGGAGGGAGATTCACTCTGTGTCTGATCCCCGGGAGTGTGTGATGGGACGGTGTGGAGGGAGATTCACTCTGTGTCTGTCCCCTAGAGTCTGTGATGGGACGCTGTGGAGGGAGATTCACTCTGTGTCTGACCCCGTTAGTGTGTGATGGGATGATGTGGAGGGAGATTCACTCTGTGTCTGACTCCGGGAGTGTGTAATGGGAAGTTGTGGAGGGAGATTCACACTTTGTCTGACCCCGGGAGTGTGTGACGGGACGCTGAGGAGGGAGATTCACTCTGTGTCTGACACCGGGCGTGTGTGATGGGACGGTGTGGAGGGAGAATCAATCTGTAATTGAACCCGAGAGAATGTGGTAGGACGGTGTGGACGGAGCTTATCTGGGTGTCTGACCCCCGATATATGAAATCGGATAGAGTGGAGGATGCTTCACTCTGGTGTGGATATATCCCACATTACTCTTGCTCTTTTGTATTTATTTCAGGAAGCTTTGAAACCGAGTTAGAACAATGTTGCTTCGCCCCATACTTTGACACCGGCCCATCACGCATTCCAGGCTTCAGGTGTAAAGTAAACATCCCTATGAACTGTCTGATCAAACACACTCGGCGGGTTAGAGAGTGAAGCTCCTCATGCACTTTCCCATCTAATGGTCCTGTTGATTTCAAAACACAGTCCCAGCGCAAGCTTATTTGTCTAGACGGCTAGACACACACACACTCTCTCTCTCTCTCTCTCTCTCTCTCTCTCTCTCTCCCTCTCTTTCTCTCTCTCTCATCCAGACACAGACACAGCCGTGACTACACATCTCCTCCCGCACCCCCACCACTTTATCCACTACCCGCACCCCCATTTCCGAAGCCCCCATTTCGTTTCTCCTCGCCGCTTACTTACTGTGGAGAAAATAACTAATCTCCACTGTCCAGTGAGCGGCGCCATTCACGGAAACTGTGCAGACGGTCCGGTCACATTTCAGTCCAGTGAACTTTCACTATGAGCGGGAGAGAATGGGAAGGGAGAAGGTGGGTAGAGAGGGTGGGGAGAGAGAATGAGAAGGCTTCGTGAGGAGGACAGTGAGATAGAAAGGCAGAGGAAAGGGAGGAAAAAGGAGAGAGCATGCGAGAGGAGCGAAATTGAAGCAGGTTAGCGGCATTAAATAAACAATATCCCATAGGCAATAGGTGCAGAAGTAGACCGTTCGGCCCTTCGAGCCTGCACCGCCATTCTGAGATCATGGCTGATCATCTACTATTAATCCTGTCTTGTCCCCCATTTCCCTCGGTTACCCTATCCATAAAGATACCTAACTAGCTCCTTCATTAAAGCATCCAGAGAAATGGCCTACACTGCCTACTGAGGCAGTGCATTCCACACCCTCACAACACTCTGGGAGAAGAAGTTTTTCCTTAACTCTGTCCTAAATTACCTACCCCTGATTCTCAAAACATCCCCTCTGGTACTGGACTCTTCCAGCATCTGGAACATATTTACTGCATCTATCTTGTCCAATCCCTTAATAATTTTATAAGTTGCAATCAGATCCCCTCTCAATCTCCTTAATTCCAGCGTTTACAAGCCCAGTCTCTCTAACCTCTGCGTAAGACAGTCCGGACATCCCAGGAATTAACCTTGTGAATCTACGCTGCAATTCCTCTGAAGCCAGGACGTGCTTCCTTAACCCTGGAGACCAAAACTGTACAAAATTCTTCAGGTGTGGTCTCACCAGGGCTCTGTAAAATTACAAAAAGATTTCCTTGCTGTTGTACTCACTTCCCTTTGCAATAAAGGCCAACATTCCATTAGCCTTCTTCACTGCCTGCTGCACTTGCTCATTCAGCTTCAGAGACTGATGAACAAGGACTCCGAGATCTCTTTGTATTTCTCTCTTACCTAACTCTACACCGTTCAGATAATAATCTGCCTTCCTGTTCTTACTCCCAGTGGATAACCTCTCACCTGTTCACATTAAACGTCATCTGCCAAGTATCTGCCCACTCACTCAGCCTGTCCAAGTCACCCTGCATTCTCCTAACGACCTCATCACATGTCACACTGCCACCCAGCGTCGAATCAGCAGCAAACTTGTTGATATTATTCTCAATGCCTTCATCTAAATAGTTGATGTAAATCGTGA